>NC_066573.1:6071459-6218959 GCF_024679095.1 Eriocheir sinensis | reverse complement strand
AGAGCGAGAGCGAGAGAGAGAGAGAGAGAGAGATTAGAGATATGGGAGTGAGTGACGAGTGAGTGGTGAGTGAGTGAACAGCGTGATCCGTCTAGGTTTGTGGTCACACGCGGCTCCGACAACAAGCATCAGCCGGGACTAATAAACAGCCTTCACTGCTGGCTCCCGTGCCGCGGCCTGCCATAACAAACAGCAGGCGGGGAAGGTCTGCCGTGATCCCCGAAGCGCCGCGCCGAACGTCTGCGTCGGTACCGGCCACTCTGAGCCGATTTCACAGTCCAACACAGTGTCTTCGTAACAGCCCGAACCAAACTATAGAATCCCATACAATCCAAAATGGGGAGGTCTTCGATGCCACACTAAATACACAAGGCTTTTCCGGTATAGTTTCATCAGATTTGTGAACTTGAATATAAACACCAGACACTATACAAGGAAATTTCGAGGGCTCTGGTATTGGTTTGGGAGCTTACTAACCGATCATGGGGAACTGTGAAACTGGCCACCTGTCTGTTTGTCTGTCTGTATGTGCCGCAGAAGGGAAGAGTCGCGTCGTGGGTTCGCCTGCAAGGATGAAATACAAAGCTGTTTCGGCTGCAAAGATGAAAATTTGAATAGAGATGCAAATTGTGAACATCTGCCTCAGGTCCCAGTGATGGTTTTTACTTGGGTTCTCTAACTTGGCGTCCTAACAAAGGGTTCAGAAGCTTGGCGTCTCGCAGTAGGTGAGAGTGATGGTTAGGACGTGATCAGAGAGGGGAGAGGACGTGTTTTTACGGTAAGGGAGGCAGCTCAAGGGAAGAAACACAGTACAAAGGAAAAGAAAAGAAAAAACGAGAGGTTAGTGTCGGGTGGAGAGGTGACCTGAAACTCTCCTACTACTACTACTACTGCTACTACTACTATTACTACTACTACTACTACTACTACTACTACTACTACTACTACTATTACTACTACTATTACTACCACCACCACCACCACCATCAGCATCAGCATCCTGGCGGCGTGCTTGCCCTCTCCCAGTAGCAACACCGCTTTAAGACCTGTACTCGTGGTGGCTCACACAACAGCGGCGGCAATCATTTAAATATTACCATAACAATATGTATTGTATTTGTACACGGGGAGCAGAGGCGGAGGGGGGGGGGGCACGGGCGGGCGGGGAGGGAGGCAAAGGGGTGGGCGGGGGACGGGTCAGGGCGGGAGAGGAGAGGCGTAAGGCGACGGGGTGGATGGGGACAGAACGGGGTGAGACAGAGCGGGAGGCAACGGGGTGGGACGGGACGTGACGGGACGGAGCGGGAGACAACGGGGTGAGAGGGGACAGGACGGGATGGGACGGGACGGGACGGGACGGAGCGGGAGGCAACGGGGTGGGAGGGGACAGGACGGAGTGGGACGGGGCGGGACGGGACGGGGCGGGACGGGAAGGGGCGAGGTGAGAAGAACCAAAAAATATACACGAACTCACCAAGTGTTGCTTTGCGTGGCTATTCATGAACACGCGACCTTTTTTTGCATATCCGAATCAATGTCGCGATGACCACAGACTTATTACGTTTTTATTATTCATGTGACAAAACAACACGCGAGCAAATATTTGTAATAGTGAAAATAAGCGTAATGATGATGATGATGATGATGATAGCAAGAAGAAGAAGAAGAAGAAGAAAAAAAAGAAAAAGAAGAAGAAGAAGAAGAAGGATGGAAGGAAGCTGGAAATAGAAGGAGAGAGAGAGAGAGAGAGAGAGAGAGAGAGAGAGAGAGAGAGAGAGAGAGAGAGAGAGAGAGAGAGAGAGAGAGAGAGAGAGAGAGAGAGAGAGAGAGAGAGAGAGAGAGAGAGAGAGAGAGAGAGAGAGAGAGAGAAGAAATAGGAGAAGAGAGAAGGGGAGAGATTGAAGGGAGAGGAAAACTGAGAGAAACGAGAGAAGAAAAAAAAAGAGAAACGCGCGAAGAGAAGAGGAAAGGGAAAGAGGAGAAGGAGGGGAGAGAGGGAGAGAGAGAGAGGGAAGGGAGAGAGAAAAATGAGAAAAAGGAGAAAAAAGGGAGATAGAGAGAGTAAAGGGAGAAGGGAGTGAGAGAGTGAAGGGAGAGTAAGGGAGAAGGAAGCGTATGGAGGGGACAAGCAAGCTGTTAGTGAAGGAAAATGTGTCTGTAAAACTATATCAAACTTTTCCGGAGGAGGCGCTGTTATGCTTTGGCCTCGCTGGGGTAAGATAAGGCTTGGCAGAGGCTGTGTTGGTATCTCCGTGGGTAGCTTGACGAGGCTAGTGATAGTTTGACAAGGCTTCTGCAGCATGAACGTAAAAGAAAAGACTCCTCACAACCCGACTGACCTTCTTTGTGGCCTTGGGAAATACTTGTGAGAGCTGATAGCGTCTGAAAATGCGGGGCGATGGGGTATGATAAGGCTTGGCAGAGGCTGTGTTGGTATCTCCGTGGGTAGCTTTATGAGACTAGTGATAGTTTGACATGGTAAGTTTTGGTATATACATAGGACATGGGAAGGTTAGGTTAGGATATGGGTTAAGTTTGTAGACCATAGGGATACAAAAGGGACATAGGGAGGGAGGTTAGAGGGACATGGGTACAGTTTACAGGAGTACATAGCAAGCTCGTAAGGAACTGAATCGGGTTGACTGTTATCGCGAGAGAGACAGACACACAGACACACAGACACAAGGCTCATACCGGACACATGACAGTTGGAGCCGGCAACCAATGTATCTCTTGAAAAAAAAAAAAAGCTGACCTGTGAGATTTATATATATTTTTTTTTTTATGTGTGTGTGTCTGAATGTATTTATGTGTAATGTTAGAACCACTTGGCAGCTCGAGGCGACGATGATGGTGATGATGATTAGGAGGAGGAGGAGGAGGAGGAGGAGGAAGAGGAGGAGGACGAGGAGGAGGAAGAGGAGAATAGCAAGCAGGCCTTTAAGTACCTAACGTAACAAAGGAATTGAAAACTATTGTCTGACTGAGAGAGAGAGAGAGAGAGAGAGAGAGAGAGAGAGAGAGAGAGAGAGAGAGAGAGAGAGAGAGAGAGAGAGAGAGAGAGAGAGAGAGAAGTCAAGCTAATGCCCAGTTCGTTAGTGTAGAATTAGATCCTCTCGCCGACCCTTCAGCGAGGCTCCGGTGACCCAGGGCAATCGAGCGGCGCGCGGAGGTTTTAATTAAAGACTGACCCGATGAAGAGGCGATTGAGGCAGTCAGCGAGTTACCTCCATCAACGAGACACTGGGACTTGGAGGAGGAGGAGGAGGAGGAGGAGGAGAAGAAGAAGAAAAAGAAGCAGCAGAAGACGAAGAAGAAAAAAAGGAGAAAGAAAAGGAAGAAGAAGAAGAAGAAGTAGAAAAAGAAAAAGAAGAAGAACAACAACAACAACAACAACAACAACAACAACAGATAATTAAACACAACAGAGAGAGAGAGAGAGAGAGAGAGAGAGAGAGAGAGAGAGAGAGAGAGAGAATGTCCCCCTTTCATCCTTTTTCCTTCACTTTGTCTTCTCTTTCTCTTCTCCTTTTTCCTCTCCCCTCTTTCTTCCTTTCTCTCCCCCTTTTCTCTCCCTCCTCTTCCACCTTTCTTCCTTCCCTTTCCCTTCTCTTCTCCTTCCCTTCCCATTCTCTCCCCTTCTCATTCCTCATCCCTTTCCCTTCCCTTCCCCCTTCTCCTCCTTGTTTCTTTCCCTTCCCCTCCTCAAACCTGTCCCCTTCTCTCCCTTCCTCCTCGCTGCCCTCCTTCCTTCCTTCCTTCCTTCACACCTTTCCCGGGCGACTCGCGGCAACATCTGGCGGTGAGCAACGCGCCCCTATATATGTGACTCTCAATTGGATATATGATTTCCTTGCGTGGTGACCGAGTGCTGCAGAGTAGAAGGAGGAGGAGAAGGAGGAGGATGATGATGATGGTAAAGAAAATAAAGGAGAGTGCCTTCATCATAACCAGAGTGAGAAAATGGGACTTTTTTTAAGGCATCTTCTAAAGTGAAAAAAATGACAATCGGTTATTTATGAAGGTGGCGATGGCTCCGCTGGCCACCGCATCCACTGGGAATTTCCTCTCCGTCACTCTCTTTCGCTCATCCAATACTCTATCATTAAGGTAAGGCTCCTCGTGGCGGCGGTGCTCATCTCCGTCTCGTTGATCCTATGGTGAGAGAGAGAGACCTTAACCCTTCCGCTGTGATTAGCACGGATTTGGCCTTCACTGGTAGCCTGGTAGCATATAATCCCAGATCTTCCTCTGCCCCTGTGGTGGATAGTGGAGTGTTTCCCATGTGGTATCGGTATGCTGGATATCCCTTCACTGGTAGCCTGGTAGCATACAGTCCCAAGTCTTTCTCTGCCCCTGTGTTGGATAGTGGAGTGTTTCCCATGTGGTATTGGTGTGCTGGATATCCCTTCACTGGTAGCCTGGTAACATACAGTCCCAAGTCTTTCTCTGCCCCTGTGGTGGATAGTGGAGTGTTTCCCATGTGGTTTTGGTGTGCTGGATATCCCCTCCCAAGGTGCAGGACTTTACATTTTTCTTCACTGAATTGTAGCAGCCACTTTTTGTTCCATTCCTGTAGCTTGGTGATGTCTTCTGGTAGGAAATCCACAGCCAAGGGGTTAACCCGACACGGCCAGGGGTACACCCGGGTTGCCACAGTTTACGTTCCCCAGGTGACCCCAGGTACCCATTTATCGACCAACCCCAAAGGAAGGATGAACAGCTGGGTGGGCTTCACGCCGTCTGCCCATGCTGGGATTCGAACCCTAACCCGCAGATTCGTAGTCAGGGACGCTAACCACTGCACCGCGGAGGCTATTCTTAAGCCACCTCGCAACTCGGCGTCCCGGAAAGATAAAACATCCTCATTTCCATAAACAGTAAACCAGGGAACGAGCTCGATGGCGGCGGTGAGAGGAGGGTTGGGGTGGTGATAGAAGGGGAGGTAAAGGGGGCTCCTCTTCCTTATATTGTAGTGGAATGTTTACCGTGACAAATGTATCTCGAATTGCATATATGTAGAAGCGGCTCCGTCCACAGCTGTGCGCGCGGCCATACTGCTGCGGGGCGTTGTTCACCCGATGCTCGTTTGTTTCTTTTGTTCACGGCCAAGGAGAGACAGAGAATGGATTTTGACGACGATGCAATGTGTTTTTTTTCTTTTTTTACTCTATAGGTATGACTTCGAGATCCTGACGATACCTAATTCCATATGCTTAAACGATTAGGCGTCCCAACACACACACGCTTGACACGGTTTTTATAGTTTTTTTTTTTTTTTGGGGGGGAGGGGCATATCCAGGGGTAGTTTAAAGACCCTGCATATAGGTATTGCTTCTTCGAGCTCCCGTCAATACCTAATGCCATATACTTAAACGTTTTGGCATCCCAGCACACACACACACACACACACACACACACACACACACACACACACACACACACACACACACACACACATATCTGACACGGTTTTTGTAAGAGTTGTTGTGGGGGGCATTTCCAGGGCTAGTTCAATGACCCTGCATAGCCAGTGGTAGTTTGACCCTTCTTCTTCTGTGCCGTGAACCGAAAAAATACACTCATTAGAACCTGAATGATCTCATATTTTGGCCTTTGGAAATAGTTCATGTGAGAGGCGAGAGTGTCTGAGAATACCAACCCTAGAGCATATAAAAACACCATTGAATTAGCATCACAGTTTTTTGTTTTTTTTTATGTCTCCCGCGGCGCCGGTGAAGATGATGGCCCGACTCTCCTCTTCTATGGCTCGGCGGTGAAGGGGAGACACACGAAGGCTTAACCCGGTAGCAGCGACGGGCCAAATTTGTGGCTTTACCGTGTATCAGTGACGGGCCAAATTTGTGGCTTTACCGTGTGCCAGTGACGGACCAAATTTGTGGCTTTACCGTGTGCCAGTGACGGGCCAAATTTCTGCCATGATATAAACCCCCCAAAATAGATGATTCATAAACTGATCACAAATGCGTTGATATATATTATGAAATGGTTTACGTGAGTGATGATGATATTTTCTCATTTTTCTCGCTTAGAGGGGCCTTTAAGAAACATGATCCCCGCAGCTACCGGGTTAAAACTGAAGTGTAGAACAAAGATGCTGATGACACGCTGCTGCCGGGGAGATAAAGAGAGGAGGAGGAGGAGGAGGAGGAGGACGAGAAAAGTTAGATGGTAGTGGTGGTGGTGGTGGTGGTGGTGGTGCTGGGAGGGGGGGGGGGGGATATCAATAACGTTTTTCCCATGTGGTTGAAAATCGTCAGGTTCTTGAGGAAGGACTCGAACACGGGTCCTCGGAAAAACCACATCTGCCCCCTGAACCTTCGGCCACCGCCTCCCTAGCTTGCACGCTTATGTTTATTTTTTATGTGTGAGGATATATTTTCTGGACTTCAGTAGAAAAAGTTATCGTTGTAAAGGCTTGTATTTATTTTTGCGGTCATTATATTAACCGTCTAGACAACCCGCGTCCAGCCTCACACCAGCCACCCCGCCCCGCCCCGCCCCGCCCCAGCCTCCGATCCCTTCCCCGCCTCGCCCCGCCTCGCCCCGCCACCAGACTCGCCGCGCCCCAACGACTTCTTTCACCCTTCACTCCCCGGCCCTCATCATTCACCAGACTCTATTCGAACTCATCACACCAGCCAGCCAGCCAGCCAGCCAGCCATCTGTTCCTCGCGGTGGCCGTAATCCTGCCGTGCGCCGCTACTCACCCGCGGAAAGTAATTGTTCATAAATGTCACAAGAGTCGGTCATCAGTCACGTATTTTTCTTCCCGCAGCAACACTTGTCACCAGTGACCCGAAGCCCGAGAAGGCGGGAACAGTCATACTCACAAAGATCAGTGTCGCCCCCTGGCGGGGAGGGCTGCCATGGTGTCGGCGGGGTGCGGACCTCCGTCAGTCATGCACCGGCCAGCGGGCGTGGTCATGGCAGCGTGGTGGCTGAGCGTCATGCAGCAGCCGCCTCGGGGAGGCCGATTGACCTCCCACAGCTGTCTTATTTCCTTGAGTATGTTCGTGTACAGGATGGCGGCCGCGGACTTCCTGGCGGGCCGCGCCACCAGCCGAGCCGCATAACTCACGCCTCACAGCCGCTATTACTTACGTCGAGTATTTTCGGAGAGGAATGTAGGTGAGCCCCCCCCCCCAGTGGCAAAGGTGTGCTGGCCACCCCAAGGCGCCGCCAGCACCGCCAGCACCCCGACGAGAATCAGGGACCCGCCCGCCGCCTCGCTCTGTGTGTGTGTGTGTGTGTGTGTGTGCTGGATTATATCATTGCCACCCACCCAGCTTGCCACCAACCTGAAAATGTTTAGCACGTCTTCAGTAATGGTGACGGATGCCAAGGGGAGGAGGAGGAAGAGGAGGAGGAGGCGCATAGGGAGAAGTAATGGAACAGCTGCAGGATATTTACGCATCAAGGTTAGCTCCATCGTGCTATTGATGCGTCCCTCTATCAGCGCGGCGCGTCGCTGCGCTATATTCTCCTCACGTGGGCGTGGGGGAGGAGGAACGGTTTGGCGACACTCTGCTGCCCCGCGCCATGCTGCCTTCCCTTCCTTGGGTGGGAAAGGAGAGACAACAGGACGGGATGGCAGGAAGTCTCGCCTCCAACTGACCGCCAACAGCCACTGAAAGTCCGCCGCAGGTTCGCTTTCCTTGCCCTCTTTTATCGCTACGTTCATACTTTCGCCTTCGTTAAATTCCACTCGCTTCACTTGCAATGGGTCTTTTCTATGCCTGTTTGCGCCATACTTGCCGGCATAGGAGTATTGCGTTAGCTGTAACCAGTAACCCGTGACAGTGGCTAGAGAAAGCTCGTATATAGGGCAGGGCGTTTGGCTGATAGAAAAGAAACCCAAAGAAACTCAAAGAAGAAAAGGAGGTAAAGGAGGAAAAAGAATACGAGGAAAAAAGATATACGTAAAAAACTAAGAATGGACCAAATCAATGACCGCGCGAGAACCACACAAAAGAAAGAAAGTGGCCGAGTTATTTACTATTGAGAGCCCCGGGGAAACAAAGTGGGCCGAGGCGGGGGGAGGGGAAGAGGAGGGGGAGGGAGGAGGGGAAGAGAGTGGGAAGGAGAGAAGGAAGAGAAAGGGAAGGAAAAGGGGGAAGAGAAAGGGAAGAGAAGGGGGAGATAAAAAGCAAAGAAAAGGAAGAATCGAGAAGGAGTAGAGAAAGAGAAGAGGAAGAAAGACAAGGAGGAAGAGAAGGAGGAGAGAGAGAGAGAGAGAGAGAGAGAGAGAGAGAGAGAGAGAGAGAGAGAGAGAGAGAGAGAGAGAGTGTATATGCAAGTGTGTATTTATCCTCGTCCAGTGCAAGGAATCCCCTCAGAAGAACAAACAAACACACACACACCTCCCTCCTCCTCCTCCTCCGCCTCCACACCCTCCTGTTAGAAGTTTTAAAAGTCTACGGAACCAGCAAGCCTCGTTTAAATACACGGTTCAAAATACACCAATGCCATCTCTCTCATTTTTAAGGGGTTTGCAAGCAGGTGTGGAAGGAGGTGGATGGGAAGAGTGGAAGGGAGGAGGTGGAGGTGAAGGAAGGAAGGAAGTGGAGGGGTGTGGAAGAGGGGAAGGATGGAAATAAGGAGGTGGCGGTGAAGGAAGGAAGGAAGTGGAGGGGTATGTGGAAGAGGGAAGGAATGGAAGGAAGAAGGTGGAGGTGAAGGAAGGAAGGAAGTGGAGGGGTGTGGAAGAGGGGAGGGATGGAAGGATGGAGGTGGGGGTGAAGGAAGGAAGGAGGTGGAGGGGTGTAGTGGGGGGGAAGGGTGGAAGGAAGTGGAGATGAAGGAAGGAAGAAAGTGGAAGGGTGTAGTGGGGGGAAGGGTGGATTGAAGTGGAGATGAAGGAAGAAAGGAAGGAAGGAAGTGCAGGGGTGTGTGGAAGAGGGAAGGGATGGAAGGAAGGAGGCGGATGTGGAAGGGTGTGGGGGGTAGGCTGAATGTGTGTGTGTGTGTGTGTGTGTTGGCCAGGTGCGCGCTACCCACCTGGCGCGCCGCACACCTGTCGCTAATTATACATGGGCGGCGGGCCGGATAGAGTCCCACCCCACCTGTCACCACTTAGCGAGTTGTGAATCTAATATCTCCTCCCACCCACCCACCTCTCTCTCTCTCTCTCTCTCTCTCTCTCATAGTAGTAGTAGTAGTAGTAGTAGTAGTAGGTATATCGCAGTCGTTGTTAATTATTTCTATCTCCATTATTATTTTCGGCATCATCATTTTTGCTATTATCAAAACATCATGGTTCCCTTATTACTGTAACCTCTATGTGCCTCACCCCCGAGCGCTTCTTCCCGTGCTCTGAGTGACGGGGGGCATGGTCGTCTCGTTTCAGGTGGATGGTGGCCGAGGGTGTGTCGCGTACCTGGAGGAGGAGCGCTACGTAAGGCGTGCATCCCTGTGTCGCGGCTTGTCTCCTCGCCCGTCCCCTGCAGGCCCTGTGCGGCGGAGTGAGCGGGAAAGCCAGGCCTGTCCCCTTCTCGCCTCCTTCTCTGCATCGCGTGAGTATCAAACATCACCACGTAAAGGGAGAGTCAGAGTGAGGGATAGAGAGATAGAAAGATAGGTAGGTAGGTTAGATAGATAGATAGATAGATAGATAGATAGATAGATAGAAAGATGGGTGGATGGATACATAGAGAGAGAGAGAGAGAGAGAGAGAGAGAGAGAGAGAATATTTGTGGTATGACATAACATTTTGCCGTCACTGAACACACAAACAAACAAACAGACAGACAGAGAGACAGACAGACAGACAGACAGACAGAGAGACAGACAGACAGACAAGACAGACAGACACACTGAAGACCCTGGAAGACGAAGGGGAAAAAGAAGATGATGACGATGGAGAAGGAGAATACGTGTATCAAAAAAAAAAAAGAGAGAAAGAGAAAGAAGGAAAATAGAGGAAAGAAAAAAAGAAAAAAAAGAAGTCAGACAAAACCCAAGACAAACTTCAGTCTTCGCCACACCAGCCGCGGCTCAGTGTGTGTGTGTGTGTGTGTGTGTGTGTGTGTGTGTGTGTGTGTGTGTGTGTGTGTGTGTGTGTGAGGGGGCCGCTGCTTGGAGGTTAGTCACACCTTCACCTCCGCAACAGCTCAGATGGGCTTTCCCTGTCCCTCCTCTCGCCGTCTCCTTCACAAACAACACTACCATCCTCCACTGCAGCTTCGGGACACGCATGAACTTTCACACCTAACCCAACCTAATCTAACCTAACTTAACCTCTACCACTCATGTTAGTGTGCTCCATCCTGCCCTGGCTAAGGTTCTAATTTCGTCTCCACCTGGTTAGTTGTCGGGTGTTAGTGTGCTCCATCCTGCCCTGGCTAAGGTTCTAATTTCGTCTCCACCTGGTTAGTTGTCGGGTGTTAGTGTGCTCCATCCTGCCCCGGCTAAGGTTCTAATTTCGTCTCCACCTGGTTAGTTGTCGGGTGTTAATGTGCTCCATCCTGTCCTGGCTAAGGCTCTGAGGTCTCGCTGGAGGCTGTGTCATGATAGTGTATGTGCCTGTTAGTCGAGGGAGTTTGATTCGTCCCTCATGCGGAGTGTATAGCAGCGCGTGTGGTGTTTGAAGACTTCCAGATGCTAATTCCGATTGTATGACATTTTTGATTTACGTTTATTCATACAAACGGATCTTCATAAATGCGTTGTCAGAATTGCTGTATTCCTCTTTGTGTGGATTTGGTATTTTCGCTTGTATTTACTTTGCACCTTTTAATGCTAGAAAGTATCTCTTCTGAGCTTTTTGTTTATATTTCTCTCTTTTTACGTTTGATTTGAAATCCAGTTTTATGGCTGCGAGACCTTGACACTAAATAGTGACTTGAAGGGGCGGCTTGATGCTCTTGGTGAAGGCCTCTGCTCTGAATCACGGGGTGTCGCTGGAGTGACTTTGTGTCATACCGGCGACTACTCCGTCAAACTGAATCGAACCCCATTATCGGCATAGTCCGCCAACGCCATCTCCGGCCCCGTGGGCATGTGGCACGCTACCCAAAAGTCGGTCCCGCCTGTCGGGTTGTTTTTATGAGACAACCCCGAGTGGAGGAGGCCTCATCCCTATACTGTCCAAGCCCCTTATGCAAGAGTTAACCAGCATCTTCACTCTTTCATCCCTCACGCTGGTAAACTCTGGAACAATCTTCCTTCATCTGTATTTCGTCCTGCCTACGACTTGAACTCTTTCAAGAGGAGGGTATCAGGACACCTCTCCTCCCGAAATTGACCTCTCTTTCGGCCACCTCTTTGGATTCTTTTTTAGGAGCAGCGAGTAGCGGGCTTTTTTTATTATTGTTTCCTTTTTTTGTGCCCTTGAGCTGCCTCCTTTGTTGTAAAAAAAAAAAGGGGGGGGGGGACGCCCACAAAGCTCGTGGATTGAGCAAGTCGATAGATCCTGCCTTGAGGTGCTTAGGATGGGAAGGGGCCTGCGTGGAGACTCGCCCAGAGGGATTCCCGGCGATGGCATCGTAGGGTGGGCGAGGCGACGCACCCCCCTGCGTATGCCCTTAGTGATTGATTAACTGATTAGTGAGGTAAATTTATTATCATCATCATTATTATTGTTATTATTATTATTATTATTATTATTATTATTATTATTATTATTATTATTATTATTATTATTATTATTATTATTATTATTATTATTATTATTATTATTGTTATTATTATTATTATTATTATTATTATTATTATTATTATTATTATTATTATTATTATTATTATTATTATTATTATTATTATTATTATTATTATTATTATTATTATTATTATTATTATTAAGTAAAAAGTGTTATCATTTTCCCTCAGTGTGGGCGAGGGTGACGCAGGCATCGCCGCCGCGGCCCCGCCCCAACCTCCCCGCCGCCCACCGCCACGCCGCCGCCGCCGCCGACCCAAAGGAGTCTTACGCCCACTGACGCAAGGTGGATATGTTGAAACTTGCACAGACCTCACGCAGAATATGTGAAACTCGATAATTGTTCAGTATACCTAAGTTATAGAAGGAAATGCCCCGAGTGTTACTTTGAAATTGATACCCGACGAGTGGATGTCTTAGCCGCTTTTTTTTACCTTTTCTTGCCTTTAAACGGCCTCCTTTAAACTATAGAAAAAATAAGAAAAGCGCTGCCCTGACCACTAGGTGTCTGCACTGCTTGCGTCACGTGTGAAACCCTCGGAAACATTACTTCTTGACAGATTAATTTGGCACGCCTTGTAAGCGACGCGCTGAACTAACTCTCCCCAATCCATTTCTAGATACGGCCCTGGCACACTGACCCGGACTCTGGAGCGCGTAGAGCTGCGGCAACCGCCTCCACACGGTGAGGGGACGCCCCCCCCTGCGGACACCAGTCCTGTCCGCCGCTCAACGCACGTTCCAAGCATGGCGGTAAGACGCATCACCTCACTACCATGTAACAGTGACCGAAGGCCCAAACTGTGTTAACCCTGTCACGCTCTTCACAGTGCCGTCGTGTCTGCAGCACACAGACCACTGCATCAAACAACTGTTCTGAAACACACCAGCCGTTCCCTTAAAATTAACGCGTAAGGCATAACGCTTGTGGTCTAGGTAATGCCCAGTTAGACCTGGGCCCCTGTCTTTCCTTTGCAGACCGGGACCACCGGTGCCATAGTCAAGTCCGGGGAACTGGTGCCATTCCACCACATGGCAGACTCTGCCTCCGGCCTTCCTTGGTTCATGACCGCCTCGCCGTCTTTCAGCACCTCCCAGCCTGCCTTCCAACGCTTCAGCCTCACCACGACCTGCCCCGCCTCCAAGAGGAACAGCTTTGCCTCACTGATGGGGGGTTCCAACACCTGCAAACTGCCCGAGGTTAGTTTCACAGTTCCGTGCATTAATCGCCAAGTTGCCCAAGATTGCTCCCCAGTTCGGCCAGGCTAAGGGCGACGAAGCGAGGCAGCAAGGCCACTCATTCGTCAGAGGCCTCGCACCCTTACAGTCTCAGGGGAATTTTGCACTTTAAACTTACAAGGATGCTGAATGAGGTCATTATAATCTTAATGCCTTGGGCCGCGCTCTCGGCAAGACCATTCCTGTTGCCAAGTTGCCTGAGGTCTGTCGCTCCCCGCCCCCGCCCTACCCCAGGGAACGGCCAGGTGGGCGCCACTATCGCCTAATGCACTGATGCTGTGTGTACATACTACCGCAGGGCTCCTCAGAGTGCGGATCGCGCTCCCCTACTGGGCCGGGATAGCCGCTCCCTGGGCAGCCATGTCTTCACAAATACCAGACACAGCACATACCAGACGGGGGGGGGGGGGGGGCACACAGCTCCTATTACTGTCTTCACGTCCTTCTTCCCACGACCCCGTCCCTTCACCTCTTATTTTATTAACTATTTTCTCCCTCTTGACCAAACCTTACTACTCAGTGGGTGCATGGCCAAGCCTTCACGAATATCATACTAAGGGACCCTTAATTAACAGACAGCGGGATTCACAAAACTCTCATATTCTCTTCCCTTCTTACCACCGTTCTGCATTTCCTCTCTTTCCTTGCATTCTCCCGTAACCTAATCTAACTCTTATCCGTGTCGCCACATCATCACAAAAAGATAACTCAGTATCAGAGAGCAGAAGGCACACAGCTCCTGAGCACAGCCAGTTTTCAGAAGGGTTGGGGAGGTAATGATCGAGGTAAAAACTGGGGCGCAAAGAGAAAAGTTTGGGGAACACCGATGAACTCTGTGCCTCGCCTTGCCCTGCACGAGGCGCAACGCTGGCCCCGGGCCCCGGCACGCCGCCACCACCACCACCACCCCGGGGATACAGGGCACCAAGGAGGTCACTGCCATGCCTCTCCGGAGCTGAATCACTGTTTCTCCGTTCGCAGCTGAGGCCTGGTGTTATCCTAATGATAATAATAATAATAATTAACATTATTATTGTGTGAAAGAGGCGGAAGGAAACGGGTGTGTTTGAGGTAATTTTATTCCCGACTAGTTTCGCTTTCGCTTCTTTGGGGGAACTGAGGTGGCTCAGGCAGGTGTCCTTACGCTGTATATAGCAACCCTGATATATAGGGCACGTGGGACGGGGAGGCTCAGGGGCAAGGTCGGGTCAGGTCATGCACGCCCCCTGCCCGTCTTCCGCCGGGTGTGTCCCTTCCCCTGCCTGGCCGCCTCGTTCCCACGGCCGTGTTTCCTTCCTCCTCCTTCACGAAACTTGTCGAAAATGCCCTTACATTATTATTGTTAGGATTAATATTTGTATTATTAAAATAATGATGATGATAATGATTATAGGAATAAGAATGATTTTTGATTACAGTTATAATTATTATAATCATTGTTTTTTTGTAATTATTATTATTATTATTATTATTATTATTATTATTATTATTATTATTATTATTATTATTATTATTATTATTATTATTATTATTATTATTATTATTATTATTATTATTATTATTATTATTATTATTATTATTATTATTATTATTATTATTATTATTATTATTATTATTATTATTATTATTATTATTATTATTATTATTATTATTATTATTATTATTATTATTATTATTATTATTATTATTATTATTATTATTATTATTATTATTATTATTATTATTATTATTATTATTATTATTATTATTATTATTATTATTATTATTATTATTATTATTATTATTATTATTATTATTATTATTATTATTATTATTATTATTATTATTATTATTATTATTATTATTATTATTATTATTATTATTATTATTATTATTATTATTATTATTATTATTATTATTATTATTATTATTATTATTATTATTATTATTATTATTATTATTATTATTATTATTATTATTATTATTATTATTATTATTATTATTATTATTATTATTATTATTGTTATTATTATTATTATTATTATTATTATTATTATTATTATTATTATTATTATTATTATTATTATTATTATTATTATTATTATTATTATCATTATTAGTATTAGTAGTAGTATTAGTAGTATTATTATTATTAGTAGTATTTTTAGTATTATTATTATTAGTAGTATTATTAGTATTATTATTATTATTATTATTATTATTAATATTATTATTATTATTATTATTATTATTATTATTATTATTATTATTATTATTATTATTATTATTATTATTATTATTATTATTATTATTATTATTATTATTATTATTATTATTATTATTATTGTTATTATTATTATTATTATTATTATTATTATTATTATTATTATTATTATTATTATTATTATTATTATTATTATTATTAATTTTATTATTATTATTATTATTATTATTATTATTATTTATTATTATTATTATTATTATTATTAAAAATTATTATTATGGATCAATATTTGGGAGGGAGTTGGCAGGCGAGGGATTGAACCTGTGACGAGGGAGTGAAGGAATGAGAAAAAAAATGGAGACTATGCTACCGTGGCGATGTAGATATACTGAAAAGTTACCGTACCCAAAAGGACAGATGGGCATATTTTTAAAACGTAGATATCGCACTGTTAACCAAGGCCGCAGAAGACTGGATCACAAAAACTTTATGAGACTTTTTTTTCAACAGGCGAACTGGCAGGAGAATTTGGGGATATACGGAAAATATATTAGGAAATGTGTTGCTTCGTGGCCATTAACCCTTTTATTTTTATATAGGCCTAGTATTATCACATCACATCAGCTATTTCCAGAGGCCAGAAAGGAGATCAATCGCCTTCTAATGAGTGTGCTTGTAGGTTCATGGTATAAGAGAATGATCAAACTCAGAAGGATCACAAAGCTACCTCTGAAGATGTCCAAAACTCCTATAGGGAAGCCTTGTCTATACGAAATGTTGAAGAATTTGTCCCTTTATAAAAACTGTACTGGAACTGATAGATGATAGCACTGTATAGCCGTGAACCACATTGAAAACGGTCTTGGTTGAAAGCTAGGTCGGCATTTTAAGACCCCCGCTTCTCACATCAACTCTTTCCAAAGGTCAAAGAAGGTGTCTGTCGGGTTCTAATGAGGGTTTCTTTAGGCTCATGCTACTGGGGAAGGGTCAAACTACCACCTGGGTCATAAAACTACTCCTGGAAATGCCCACAACTCCTACGAAAGCCTTGTCAAATTAGTGTTCTTGGGCGAGGGTCTTAAAATACGACCCTAAGGATGACGTGCCTAATGAGGGATGAATATAATGAGTGTGTGTATCAGGAGGATGTGATGGAGATAGTATAATGAGATGAGTATAATGAGGATGGGATGGAGAAAGTATAAAATGGATATGTATGATGAGGATGGGATGAAGTATAAAGAGGATATGTGTAATGAAAGTAGCTACAATGAAGATGGGGTGGAAAAAGTATAATTAGGATGTGTTTAATGAGAGTATAATGAGTTTAAGTATGATTGTAATGAGGGCGTGTGGCTATTACACTGGGCAAATTTTCCGTGGATCTTCAGTCAAACCACGATTTCCGCTAGCGTGGTTCTCATTTGTTTCTTGTTATTGCTGCTGCTGATGATAATGATGGTGAGTAATACCATCGTCCTTCAGGGAAATCTACCGTAGCTGTGGAAGATCGTGGACACGTCAGAAAACCACGGAAATATGAGAACACTGGGCAAGTTTTCCGTGGATCTTCAGTCAAACCACGATTTCCGCTGGCGTGGTTTTTTGACGTGTCCACGATCTTCCAAAGCTACGGTAGATTTCACTGAAGGACGACGGTATTACTCACCATCATCATCAGCAGCAGTGGTTTGAATGAAGATCCACGGAAAAGTTGCCCAGTGTAATAGTATCCCCTTAATGGGACGATATAAGAATGAATGAGAGGAGACCAAGACAGGACCATTTTCTCATACGCTTACACATTCACATTTTGACAAGGTTTTCATAGAAGTTTGGGGCATTGCCAGAGGTGCTTTTATGACCCCGGTGGCAGTTTGACCTTTCCTCTGTGCATTGAACGTGAAAAAAAAAAAAACATAAAAAAACCCGATTTATCTCCTTTTTCGGCCTTTAGAAAGAAATAATGTCAGAGGTGAAAGCGTCCGACTGGGTAAGGAATGGTGTTAGGAGGTGTGTGTGTGGGGGGGGGGGGGGGGACCACGTACCGGCTAAATGGATCAATATTTGGGAGGGAGTTGGCAGGCGAGGGATTGAACCTGTGACGAGGGAGTGAAGGAATGAGAAAAAAAATGGAGACTATGCTACCGTGGCGATGTAGATATACTGAAAAGTTACCGTACCCAAAAGGACAGATGGGCATATTTTTAAAACGTAGATATCGCACTGTTTACCAAGGCCGCAGATGACTGGATCACAAAAACTTTACGAGACTTTTTTTCAACAGGCGAACTGGCAGGAGAATTTGGGGATATACGGAAAATATATTAGGAAATGTGTTGCTTCGTGGCCATTAACCCTTTTATTTTTATATAGGCCTATTATCACATCACATCAGCTATTTCCAGAGGCCGAAAAGGAGATCAATCGCCTTCTAATGAGTGTGCTTGTAGGTTCATGGTACAAGAGAATGATCAAACTCAGAAGGATCACAAAGCTACCTCGGAAGATGTCCAAAACTCCTATAGGGAAGCCTTGTCTATACGAAATGTTGAAGAATTTGTCCCTTTATAAAAACTGTACTGGAACTGATAGATGATAGCACTGTATAGCCGTGAACCACATTGAAAACGGTCTTGGTTGAAAGCTAGGTCGGCATTTTAAGACACCCGCTTCTCACATCAACTCTTTCTAAAGGTCAAAGAACGTGTCTGTCGGGTTCTAATGAGTGTTTCTTTAGGCTCATGCTACTGGGGAAGGGTCAAACTACCACCTGGGCCATAAAACTACTCCTGGAAATGCCCTTAACTCATACGAAAGCCTTGTCAAATATGTGAACTTGGGCGATGAAATGTTTTAAAATACGGCCATAGAGACGAAGAAAGATAATTATAGGATACAAGGAAGAGAAGCGATACATGTGTCAGAGGTATAGAGAAGAGCAGACCCATTAGTATTACAGGATTGTCCTACGAAATGTTTAAAGAATATTACTGAGAGGAGGTAAAGGCACAGACGTGAGCCACATGAAAACGGTGGAGATGAAGAAAGAAAGACTATGAAGTAATACAAGGGAAAGCAGCGATCGATAGGCCTATAGCGTCAGGCCTACAGATCTTCCCACTTAACATATATATTCAATAGTTTCTGACCCCCCAAAAATATCACATCCACACAAATAACGATATTCAATAAACTTATGGTTAAAACAACTTGATTATTGTTTGGCAAAAAAGTGATTGATTGATTAACTGATTGATGGTTTATTGATGTCAAGGCAGTACGCAGCAACCTGGCAATATATATAGTGACTGGCAGGAATACAAGAAACGTGTACAAAATCCGCGTTACTGTTCACTGGAGGAAATGAAAGCCGTCGCAGCCACACACATTACGGAATTCAAGTTGACTCAAGGTTGCTAATAATGCGTAACTATTGCCCAGGTTGCGTAGGTGAAGGCTAAATAAATGTCGCAAAGGTATTTTGAGTATCGTATATTGCGGCGAGTGTCGTGCATCTGGCAGGCAGTGAGGCGGCAGGCAGGCGCTGGCGGACCCGCACGGCTCGGCTCGTCCCCTCCTCGGTGAGTATTTGCCGTGTGTGGCGTCACCCGGGGCGCCGAGGCGTGCTCCCGGGGGTGTGGCGCCCCGGGAGCACCGCGGGGCCGCCGGGGGTGAAGGGGAGCAGGAATTAGCCGCGGGTGGCGGTGGTGAGTGTGGCCCGGGGTGATGGCTGGCCGCCGCCGCCGCCGCCGCCACTCGCCCGCTGCAGGACCCAGGCCACCACGGGGCTGACCGGGGCACAGACGGGGCTGGCAGGGGCAAGGGACGCCGTGAAGTGTACCGTGTGGCCCTAGTGCCAACACAGGGAGGAGGAGGAGTATCTTCACACCGTGAGGGAGGGAGACAAGCTGTGTGTATACTCCTGGACTCATTTGTTTAGAATTATGGAGTTGATTTTACACTATGCTGACAACAGTTTTATTGGTAAACATGGAGAATCACTACGCGCCTCCAATATTCCTCCCACGGCATTACTAGCCATTCCAAGCTATCACGCACTTGTGGGGAAGAACAGTGATCCCAGTTGCTAATGAGATTACTTTCTTAAAATAAGGTTGAGAGGAAATATTTTGAAGGATTTATTTCCGTTTATCATATTACAGCAGCATGGCACAGGTCAGGTTAGATTTAATTGCTTATGATTAATTAAGATGCGATACCCCTTTGCACTGCGCCGTTGATTGTTGTCACTGGCGGGCGTACTTCAGGACCTTTACCCTGTGTAGGTTCAGCGTGATGGCGCAGTAATGGCCAGACAGTATGTCAGTTAATGGTGAATATCATACAGGATATTATATAGACCACCACACAGTTATTACTTAAATTTTTCACCTAAGTCTTGGCTTAGTGTGTAGTTCTGCGTCTACTCATGTCCGGAAACCTGTTACTTTGATCAAAATTGCACAATTGAATTTACGGATAAAAAATATAGATAAATACTGCCACCCTTGGCCATCAATGCTTTCCCTCCTCCCTCTCGAAGGCACAGCGCCCTGGGTGGCCACTGAGTGAATCATGAAATAGAAGGACCAATCAAACGCGTGCCTTGTGTCACATGACTTGTGGCAGCAATCACACCCGACCCCCCAGCAAACACAGGACTGGACCACCAATTTGAATTAGTTCTTCATGGCGGTGCGGGCAGATTTTTTATTCTCGGGGAAACAGTTTTGATATTACTCCATAATTACACCCAGCTCACTCTGGCGACTGACATAAATAGACACTTTCATTCTAATAGATTTTAGCCTGCTATTCATCACGTCCATCACTTTGTCACAAACTACTTGTTTCTGGGATTTTGACAATAGTGAGGCAGCTGGTTACTTCCCTGCTTGGCTGGCTCAAGAGAACACAGCTTGGCAAGGCTTGTGTTTGATGGTGGCCTGCTCAGCCACACTGAAGTGAGTGTAACGCTGGACATGCAACTTGTTGCGCTACTGCTGCGTGGGTGGTGGGTGCTGTGAGAGTTGCAGATCCTCTTTGCCCACTGTTGGTGTAGTGAGAGGTCTCAATTATAGTCAAGGCAGCACCTGACCAGAACGGCCCTCCCTGACAGCCCTTCATGATGGCCCCATACATATATGGCTGGTTGGCTGTGCACTAACTGCCCTGGCTGGGATTTGAGCCCAGACCCATGGATTCATGACTAGGCATGTTTATATATATATATATATATATATATATATATATATATATATATATATATATATATATATATATATATATATATATATATATATATAAATTTCTATTTCTGGAACAGCTTTTGCATCTGTAACTGTCCTTTTTATTACCTGCAGATTTACCTTGTACAGTTTTGTGACTCCAAGTGTTTTGTCAACCTTGTTAATAGTTTAGCTTTTTTGTCTATCCTATGCATGCCCTGTATATTATTCATATGTTGATTTTTTCATGCCTCCATGCTCTCCTGGTTACATAGAACTCTAACCCTAATTATTTTAATTCATTTGCTACCTCCATCTTTTCTTCCAACCAGATCTACACTGTCATGCTCTTTGCTCAAATTATGTGGCTTTGAAAACTTGATAGGCTGCTCTCTTGCCCTCTCAAATACTGTAACCTTTCTCTTGTCAATATACATATACGGTACATGTGTGTGTGTGTGTGTGTGTGTGTGTGTGTGTGTGTGTGTGTATATATATATATATATATATATATATATATATATATATATATATATATATATATATATATATATATATATATATATATATATATATGTACGTATGTATATATAAAGATATACCTACAGTCATACCTTGGTTTACGAGCTTAATTTATTCCGAAATTTTGCTCGCGAACCAAAAAACTCTTAAACCTAAATGAACGTACACTGTAATGCTGAAAACACAAAGATTGTGCACGAGCACATGTAGACTGAGACCCCATCCCCATTGTTTTACGCTCAGAGCACTCTCATCTTGCGGTGAATAAAGGAAGCCCACACTCACACCTTCGACTTGTACAAACAGAATGCTCGTACACCAAGTCACTGCTCATAAAGCAAAACATTCTTAGTGTGTGTGTGTGTGTGTTTACCTAGTTGTGACATATGGGAAAAGAGCTACGCTCGCCCTGTCCCGTCTCCATATCCGCTCTTATCCAACTTTTCCTTAAAATCATGAATGTTTCTTGCACAAACCACCTCCTCCCCCAGTCCATTCCACAGCTCAATGCTTCTGTTTGGGAAGCTAAACTTTTTCACATCTCGCCTACATGTGGTCGCCCTCAACTTCTTTCCATGTCCTCTTGTTTCTCTCTCGCTCCACACACACAGGTCCTCTCTGTCCAGATTCTCCACCCCACTCGCCACCCTGTACACTGCTATCAGGTCTCCTCTTTCTCTTCTTCTCCCAGGGTTGTGAGCCCCATGCTATTGAGTCTCTCCTTGTAAGTCCAATCCCTAAGTGTTGTGTGTGTGTGTGTGCGTGTGTATTCTGTAGCCTTCTTTAGTAGGTGCACCTAATCTCACCATAGCCGATCCAGGATTCAGTACGTTTCCTAACTTATAGGCAGTAATGTTACAATTGTATTTTGTAAAGAATCCTTATAACCAAAAACTAACTAAAATTATGAGTATTCTTTTTCTTGAACAGAACATTGAATAAACAGCAGAACAATAATATGAAAATACGTTCATATTTTATACGACAACTGTGGCCTGGGGCAGCACCGCACGCCATTTTGCGGGCATCATCTACCTTATAAAAGCATATTTCTACTGCGCAAAGTGGGTGGTGTCACTTATTGTGACTTCATGAGCTTTCATATTCATCTATTTGTGAATATTTCATGGAGACAAAACCTGCATTACTACTTTCAGTTTTACTAGTGACACAAACTTGTGACTGTTTATCACCATAGAATTTCACTCAATTAAGTGAGTCAGACACCATGGAAATATTACCAGTGTGTGTATGAATGAATAGAAAGATAAGCACATGCTTTGATTTAACTTCAGGATGTCTCGTGGATCGTTTATAAATAAATAAAAAAATCTGGATAGGTTACTCTTTAGCCCACTACCGCACTCGAGGCACAAAAACAGTCCCTCCGCCAAGTTTGTACCCCACATTTCGTGATGTTAGGTGCGCCCATTGCTTTCTTAATTGTGTGTGAGTGGCTGCATCCTGTTCCTGTTAGATGAGCTGTAGCTCCCTCCATCTTGAAGAGTGGCCACAGCCTGGAGCAGCCAGGCACTCCAGCTTGGCCAACAGGAACACTCGCACATTCATACATTACCAGCGCTGCAAAGTGATGCTCAGAGCGTCCCTCGTGTTTCCCTTTCCTATGGCCACTTGCAGCAACTTGTACATTATCTGAACACTATAATTAACCTTAAAAAACCTGGGACTGCCTTTAATCTGCCGTACAACAATCTAAAGAAGGAAAGAGTGCAACATCTTTGATTCAGTGACTTTTTGGTGTCATTTTTTATGGATTTTTTACATTTTTTACTGTCCTCTGAAAGCATTATCAAGCTGCTTTGGTATCCTTTTTGTGCTTGGGGTGTTGTGGGCATTGTTCAGTGATTGTGTTTTAGCTGGGGCCTGCCTCCTTGAGTGTGATGAAACAGACTGTGGGAGTCACCTCAAAGACATTTACTTCAGATGAACATTTTTCTCATGTGGAGACAAATTGGACAAATTTTAAACTTTATTCAGCCCTAGGGAGTTTTTTTTTTTTTTTTTTTTTTTTTTTTTTTTTTTTTTTAGCAGAGGAAACCGCTCATGGGCAAAAAAAAAGAAAACATTACCGGTAATGAAAAAAAGCCTGCTACTTACTGCTCTTGTAAAATGAGTTCAGAGGAGTGGCCGAAAGATAGGTTGATTTCGGGAGGAGAGGTGTCCTGATACCCTCCTCTTGAAAAAGTTCAAGTCGTAGGCAGGAGGGAATACAGATGAAGGAAGGTTGTTCCAGAGTTTACCTATGTGAGGGATGAAAGAGTGAAGATGCTGGTTAACTCGTTCGTAAGGGATTTGGACAGTAAAGAGATGAGCTTGAGTAGAAAGTTGTGTGTGGCGAGGCCACGGGAGGGGGGGGAGGCATGCAGTTAGCAAGTTCAGAAGAGCAGTCAGCATGAAAATATCAATAGAAGATAGAAAGAGAGGCAACATGGCAGTGGAATTTAAGAGGTAAAAGACTGTCAGTAAGAGGAGGAGAGCTGATGAGACGAAGAGCCTTAGACTCCACTCTGTCCAAGAGAGCTGTGTGAGTGGAGCCCCCCCACACGTGAGATGCATACTCCATACGAGGGCGGACAAGGCCCCTGTATATGAATAGCAACTGTGCGGGGGAGAAGAACTGGCGGAGACGATACAGAACGCCCAACCTCGAGGAAACTGATTTAGTGAGAGAAGAGATGTGAAGTTTCCAGTTAAGATATTGAACTAAGGATAAACCGAGGATGTTTAGTGTTGAAGAAGGTGACAGCTGGGTGTTGTTGAAGAATAGGGGATAGGTGTTTGGAAGATTGTGTCGATTTGATAGGTGGAGAAATTGGGTTTTTGAGACATTGAAGGACACAAGGTTCCTTTTACCCCAATCGGAAATGATAGCAAGGTCTGAGGTTAACCCTTTCAATACGGTGACGCAGACGTCGGCGTCACAGTATGGAAAGGGTTAAAAAGAAATGGAAGAGGATTGATTAATCCTCTTTTAAACCTCTTAATCCTCTTCCATTTTCTCTTAAGAGGTTTAGAAGAGAATTAAGAGGAAATGGAAGAGGATTAAGAGGTTTAGAAGAGGACTAATCCTCTTCCATTGCCTCTTAACCCTTGCCATACTGTGATTCTGTGATGTGTTGGGCACACACAGAGGGGTCTCACTCCTGGAAGCAGTAATCATTCCACGGGAAATCGGAAAAGTACATCCACAGGTCATCCTACCGAGCTGAAGCAAAATGCCAGAAGTATCGCCTCTTCAGTGGGTCCAGAGGATGTACAGGAGCGATAAGACAGGATACAGAAATAAGGTTGTGACCAGAGGAGCCCAACAGAGAGAACAGTTTGACAGAGTAAGCAGAAGGGTTAGAGGTAAGGAAGAGGTCTAGTATGTTGGGCCTGTCTCCAAGACGGTCGGGAATACGTGTAGGGTGCTGAACCAACTGCTTTAGATTGTTGAGGAGAGCAAAGTTGTAGGCTTGTTCACCAGGCTGGTCAGTGAAAGAGGATGAAAGCCAAAGCTGGTGGTGAACATTGAAATCTCCTAGGATGGAGATTTCAGTGAAGGGAGGGTGGGTCAAGATGTGCTCCACTTGAGAGTTCAAGTAGTCAAAGAATTTTACATAGTTAGTAGAGTTAGGTGAGAGATAAACAGCACAGATGTATTTAGTAATAGAATGACAATGAAGTCTTAGCCAGATGGTAGAAAATTCAGAAGAGTCAAGGTTGTGGGCACGAGAGTCCAGCTTTGGATTGAAATTTAGGATCAAGATAGTAGGAGGGAACAGAGTCGAGATTGCTGTCAGTCGCTGCCGAGACCTGTGTTTTGGTGAGGTTTAGAGGAGGGGAGATGGTGCTCCACAGAATGGAAATTGGAACGAAAAAAAGACAGCGAATGTTGCAGAAATTGATAAGAAAGAGGTCTGAGGAGTTATCAAGACACCTCTCAAGTTGGGAGCCAGAAGGGGAGTCCTCCCTGGGGAAATTTGTGGTCCTCCAGGCGAGGACTCCAAGGCTATGTTAAAGTACGCCATTTTGAATTTGTAAAATTTGGGGAAATGGTGCGTATGTTGTGTGAATGTAGTGTGGTGTGGAAAGAGAGAGGATCTGTCTTTAGAGAGCATGCTGAACTACTCTGGTGTTGATGAGACAATAGGGAAATGGAAAGTGAGGACACAGGGAAGGTCTTTGGAGGGCTTCAGCACCCTCCTCACTTCCCATATATATCTCACTGGGAGTGGCTTACGCCAGTTTTGGTAGGTGTCTCCCTACCTACTCCCTTCAGAGTATCAAGGCACCTCTAACCAAAATGAGTAATTCTTTCAGCAATGTCTTTATTCAGTGTATGTAAGGAGCAATGTGTAGCAGGCCTTTCCTCTCCTGCTTCCTGTTTTGTCAAGCAAACAAATGCCTTGGTAGTGTGGGCAGCAGAGACTGTGGTGCCAACTAATGGCTGGGTGTTTCAGCTGGTGGTCAGTGATGTGCTGGGTGTGGGTCTGCAGGTGCTGGACTTCACTATGAGCTACATGCCCACCTCTGTCCCCTACGTGCCATTCCCGACCCCATCACCTCCTCAGCCGCCCACGTATGTCACTGCTCAACAAGATGAAAGCCGTCGCCAGCCAACTTGTCCCCTGCCCCCCCGCCCCTACCCCCCATCCCCACATGCAGAGTAGCCTTGACTTCAACTCCTTCCTTACTTGTGATTACTCTCATAGTTTAGGTCATCTTTTCTATCAAAGCAAAAGAAATAGCCTCCAGTGACTCCAGGAAGGGGACAGGGATGAGTGGGCAAGTTGACTGGCAGTAACTCGGGTGCTTGTGGAAGGCTGCTGTTGCACTGTTCATTTTCTTTAGCAACTCTATAGCAGTGCTAGAAGGACTAATGCTGTACAGCCAAAACACCACAGAGATTTGCTTTTGCTCCAGGGTGTTTTATTATAAGCCTCATTAAGCCTCATGTTTTTTGCTTTTATTCGCTCACCGTACTGTTAGCTCCAACTGTTCTCTTCAAGGCCTCTGCTTGTGTTTTTCTTTAGAATACTGATGATGTACACTTGTGCTATGGCAACCCCTACCCCCAAGGCTATGATTTGTTCACCTGAGGAGTGGATTTAGTCCTTTGGAAAAGTAAATTTCACCCATATGGTGATCACCCTGAGGCCATGACATGTTGGATTGAGGAATAAATTTAACCCTCCAGAAAAGAGGTGTCCTTGTAAAAGTCTGCCCGTGAAACTTGACCTTAAAAAAGTAGTTGAAGGAAAAGCTTTTTGCATGTGTATGTATGGTACAAAGCATCCTCCAGCTGCTCATGTGTTTGGTCCTTTGTCTATCTGTTCCCCCACAGGCCAACACTCAGCCTTGCATGACCACACTGTGTCTCGGCACCACCAATGGGAATTGTCACAAGGACCAAGTTGACAAGTACCAAAGTATTCTTAGCTTTTACATTTTTTAATGCAGTCATTATCATAGCTGAATACTTATTGTGCAACATTAGAAAAATCAAACTTCATTAGTCTGAGACTACCTTCAAAACTAAATTCACTAGATGTTGAGCAACAATTTCTTTCATGAGGAGATGGATATACATGAGTGATTCACTCTTTTTCAATAGTATGGAAGACACAGGGGAGAAAGACTGTCTCCATCATGCCCCACCAGAGAACGGAATACTCTGTTGATGCTTGACAACTCAATTCTCAGGAAAATAGTCGCATAGCCTTGTAGTGAACAGGTTTTGAATCCACACCATGACTCATTGATGCTGCCCCAGGCACACCAACAGCAGCACAAGAAACTGTTTTCCTTCCACTGACGGAAGCTTGTGATACCAGCACCGAGGTGTTTTTTCCTCAGAATGCATAACTGCCTTAACATCCAACTACTGGTCTTTTGGAGGCTGTTGTGAGTACAGGGAATACCTGGCAGCAGATATACAGTGGTTTTGGAGTAGGTTAGGTCTACTTGTGGCCTCACCTTATTAGCAGGGGTCAACTGTGCTGCCTGCTGGGTCAGGAGCACTCCTTTGATGCATACATTGATTGGATGGGGTTATGAAGAGGTACAAAAAGCAAATCATACTTTTGCTCCGTGCCCTGCCTGGACTGCAGTATCAGACTGTAATGCTGAACTGCACTTTTGCCATCCTTAGATTTGCTGTGTGGCGTAATTTCCTGCTGTACCATTCCCTCCCTACCATGTGACCTGTAGGTGAGAGATGAGAGGGAAGTTATGTTTATCTGTTGCAAAGAACATTTATTTGTTAGAGAAACAGGCCAGTGATGTAAGTGTGAGGGGATATAATGGGCTGTCATGTAACAGCTGATACAGGGTCCTCCTTATGCCACTCTGTTGCTAAGATGCATTGCATACATAAGTAATTTGTCATGATATTAATGGCACATTTTACTCTTTACTGCACATAAATTCTATACATATTTTTCTGCATCATTAGTGTGATAAATCAGCTAAAGTATTTGTGTGTGTTTGGCAGAATAAGTGTGGCCCCAGGCAGTGGCAGCATTCCCTCTCCCAACTCAGCCATCATGACTTCAATGGACCTCGACGACCCCATCAACAAAGCTGTCATGGACAACGTTCTTGGACGCCTCCCCACCAAGAAGCCAAAGGTAAGAGTTAGTCATAAAAGACTGTGTTCCCGTCTCCTAATGCAAGAGTTGACTTGTATCTTCATTCTTTCATCCCTGTCACTGATAAACTTGGTAATTGTCTTCCTTCATCTGCTTTCCCTTTGGATTAACCTTTGTCAAGAGGGAAGTGTCAAGACATCTCTTGCAATCAAGATTTATCATGCTGGTGTTCAAACCTCTCTTGATTTTTATTGGAGCAGTGTGTTGTAGCCTTTTTATGATTATATATTGCCTGTGACCTTCCTCCTTTGCCATAAAAATAATCTTTAGGAATCAAAGTTGTCAAGAAGCACAAGGTTTGGTTATGTTATTGTTAGAGGTGACTTGTGGCTGATGTCATACAAATGTGACTGGAATGCTTGCTTGTGGCTTGCTAGCATTCCTTGTGCCAAGCTGTCAGATGGCACTTTTCCAGCTCCCTCATGCAGAGATTGCAGGACAAGGATATACTAGGATACTTGAGGGGTCATTTTTCTCAGTAAATCTGGACTCTCCCAATTTCCCCAGCCTAACAAATGTAATTTTTTCAGGTTGCTGTGCGATGTGATGTCTGCAACTTAGAGTTTTTCTCACAAGCTGTTTTGGACTCCCATTTAGTTGGGTCAAAGCATCAACGCAAAGTAAGTGAATACCTAGTCATTGCATTGTGTAGTGCAGTCTTTATATATATATATATATATATATATATATATATATATATATATATATATATATATATATATATATATATATATATATATATATATATATATATATATATATATATATATATATATATATATATATATATATATATATATATATATATATATATATATATATATATATATATATATATATATATATATATATATATATATATTCTGAAAAAATAACCCTGAATATAAGATGCTGCAGTGACATGTCTTGTAGCCCTACAGCTAACTTAAAAGTGTTTTGACGCCAAGCTGCACTCTAAGGCTCTCTATAACCCTAGGCCAAGGGAAACAGTCAGTTGCCAGGGACTGTTGGTCTCTCTTATGTAATTTTCTTACTTCTAATCATCCTTAGAATATCTTGCTTGGTCTGTGTATGATTGTATGTGCATGGAAAAAAAATTCCAGAAAGTTCACATCAAATGTTATGTTTTCCTTTTGTGGTTGTGTCAAGCTTCATCACTCCTCAGGTCAAGTCAGCCGACCTCATGAAGACACTGGAAGAGACGGAGAAAGGCTTTGAGCGCGATGAAGTGAGTGGCGTGATCCGCTGCATCGTGTGTGACGTGACTGTCAACTCCCCACAGCTCCTGGCAACACACATCGCAGGAAACAAGCACAAGCAGAGAGCATCCAAGCGCTCCGGGGACTGCAGCAGCGCGCCGCCGGCCAAGAGAGCTTGCCCAGGTATGCAGCATGACGGGCTGAAGGGTAACCTTGCAGTGGGTGTCTCAGCATGCTTGGGTGTGAGTCATGCTGCAGTGCTCACCCCAGAGATGGCATGTAAGAGTGAGGGACTGTTTTGGAGCCATAGGGGACAGGTGATTGCCCTGTTCTCTGGCCATTGGCAGCTACTTCTATTTATGTAACGGCAAAGTGTGCTTGTACTTGGTAAGACCATCCTTAATCAATCATCTGTGCCGCAAAGTGTTACACATACCACATAAAACATGATGGAAGAGAGCTTTAAATATTCCGCAATCACTAGTCTGCCCTCCATTCAGGAAGAGTTAAGGGAAGGCACACTAAATATTCAAGAAAAGATGTTCATGGTGCCCTAGCTGCATGTTGTCACTTACCCTGTGTGTCAGGAGGCGTTGCTCTCCTCATACACTGTTCACAGCTCTTAGTCTTGGCTGGTGGCAGCTCCTTAAGAGTGTTACCAGGATGTAATAGCAATGTTTGTGTTTGTTCAGTATCTGCAGAAAAAGATCCCTTGGTGCTGTGTTCATGGCAAAGCTCATTCCTCTCTTTGAAGTGTGTACTATAAAAATACTGGCAGAAAGTAACATCACAAGTAATTATTGACAAAGGTGCAGGCATCACAGTGCATGGAAAGCTTATTAAATGCTTGTAAACTCATGATAATATTGCTCTCTATAATTTGGTTCCTGGGCTTGAGTCATGAGGACCCTAACAGTGTAAATTACTTTTTTTTATCAGATTTGGTGTTTTGTGTGAAAGTTTAATTGATTCCTTGTAATATGATTATGCTGGATTCAGGAAGCCTCTATTGAAATATCAGTAATTATTCATGAATGTTCTTTCTTCTTTTTTCCCATCTACTGATATGATTGAATAATCAAGCATGATAATCGGTCAGGCTCAGTTGATTAGCAAAATAAAAGACCGATTGATCACTGCCTCTGTTCTGATTATCAATCATCTTCACTGTAGGGGTCACAGGCATGGAGACAGCACCTATAAGGAGCAGCAATGGTGGGCCCCAAGCCCCCAACAGTGCAGACAGCAGCTCCAACCTGGATATTCCTGAGTGTGTTACCAAATTGGAGGAAACAAAAGGAGGTGGAAAATATCTCTGTAATCCATGCCAGGCTCACTGTAACTCAGAGCAACAGTTGGCACAGGTGAGAGCATGTCTCATCATCATCATTGTCACCATCACCAGCCCACTGCACAACACAGGCCTTTCATTGTGCCCTCCACCTCTCTTATCTGTATTTTGTCATGCTCCATAAAATGCTCTCATTCCATCTCTGCTTGGTGTTCTGTCAGCCATCACTCCTACTATTCCTAGGTTGCCAGCCTCCAGTGCCCACCCTCCCCCAGTGTGATGGCCACAGCAGAAGTGTCTCCTGCTTTCCCTGTCTTGGCACTCCCTCTCAGCATATTCAATCCCTCTCCCGGCAACTCTCCGTCACTCGTCCAGCCAATTGATCCAATTCAGTGGTTGTCTTTACATGAAACTCTCTCACAATCCTGCCACACACACTTCACAGAGTCATCTATATTCATTTCCATTGCATGCTCACCAATCTCATTAGCTTGTTTCCCTGGTACTTGGTCATATGCTGTGTCTTTGCCCACATATAGGTAACACCCCATTATGGTACAGGCAAGTGTGTAATAGTGGTGCCACCTTGCCTGACTCACGCTGCCCCTCAGAGTTCATTTTTTATTCTCTTTTAGAGTTAATGTAGAGTCTGGCTTGATAGGTGGTCATCAGGACAGCATGTGGGTAGTCTCAGGCCACTTGGTGAGGACTGAAAATTGTCAGCTCTTAGCAGCTGGCAAGATGGAGGTCTCCTTATCAATTGTTGCCCTGTGCTGGGTTATACATTCTCCAATAAAATCCTTCTTTCCAGAGGAGCAGAGACTCATCAGTGTTGATGTAATTTGAACTGTATTAACTGCCCAAAATTATCTTGTGCCTCCAATCTTAATAGCAGGGTTGTTTTTAGATCCTTTGTCAGTTAGATACGAGGAATTCACAAGTGCAAATCTATCTCCTAAATGCATTTCCTCCCACTGCCCACCACACACCCCCAAAAAAAGACCTGGAAGCATCTGATTTATACAATTATAAGATCAGAGAGCTCACTTCCATACTATGGCTTGTAAAATTAGCAAATCTAGAAAGGTATAAATCTCCAGCATATAGATCCTGTTCCACTTGGCTGGGAGTTGATAGTTTGCAAGGGTTTAGGAAGGCCGTAGCACACCAGTTAGGAGTTTTTGAAGCTCCAGGGCCCTCACTATTAGGTCACTCTGTAGTTTCTGCTTTGAAATGCCAGTAATTAATTTTATTGATCAATACATAGTCTCGGCAGAATTTTTCAAGACATTCAGCATTGAGTATTCTTTCTCCTCCAGCTGGGAGTTATTATTATCAGGAGTGGAGGGTTAGTGATTGAAGCTGTGCAGCAACTTGCTTAAAATGTTACCTTTGCTCAAGCAACCTTTCCTGACAGCACCTGTCATCACGAAAACACCAAGACAAGCTGAGTGGCCGCAAGCCCCAGGGCGGTGGAGGCTGGAGAGGCCGCCGCCGCCCCTCCTTCCGTGGGCGGCCAGGCGGGCGCGGCAGACCCTCCCATACCTACACACAGCCGCTCTCCTCCAACTTTGTGGCCGGGGGAGCCCTGCTGTGAGCCACCCACCTCCCCCACCACCTCGACCACCACTCCCACACCTCCAGCAAGTGCAGGCAAAGTTAAGGCTGAGACAGCCAGCATTTCCACTTTCTGATGTGTCAGTATTATTTCTATCATTATTATGGTCTTATTTGACAAACTTCTTCAACAAAAATTGGATTGATACATTTTGTTATTTAAAAAAAGCAAAGCATTTAACCTTTCCTTTCTTTAAACAAATTATCTACTGTAAGGAAAGTATTGTTTTTGCTTGATGCAGTATGTTGTAGCTATCTTTAATATTGAACATGACAAACTTTTGGATACAGCAATTTAGTGTTCTCTCAGTTACTTCATTGAGTGGAGGGTTTTCCTAGATGTTGTGTTATCAGTGATCCTCTGAGCATGTGCCAGAAATGGGATGCTGGTGGGGATGACAACAGACGTGTTCAGCGTTGACCCTCGTTTGTCTTTCTCAGCTTGACAAGCACAGTTTGCCTCAGACTTGATGGGTTGCAAAACCTCACCCAGTGTGATTGATGATGTTTTTATTCGTAGTTGTGTGTAGGCGTCGTAGAAACAGCGAGAGTCTGTCACTAGGCAATCAAAATGCCTGCTCTGCACCACGCTGCCCCTCAAAACAGGATTGGGCCCGCCCATTTCCTATTGATGGGTTTTGGACTTCTAGACCACTGACTTTTTTTATAGGATGGTGCAGTCTTCATTATTATTTTTTTTTATCATTATTATTATTATTATAGATATTATTTGAATCTCGCATTAGCATTGTTATTATTATATATGTTTATTATTATTCATTTATAGTTTTTTATAGTCAAATCTCATGAAGTCCTGTAGCCCCTCACAAGTTCCTCAACTCAAGTGGCATTCATTACTATCCGTGGACCATACTGTCTCTCCTTTGCCCAGTCATCATCATGACAATTAGAAGTGTATGGAATGTTTACAGTGTAACTAGAAATTAATTGCACTAAACAGACACGATTGGAAACTTTTGGGAGAGGCCCGTGTCCTGTAGTGCAATGATGCAGGCAGACCATGATAGTTTGGACTCACCTTGTCTGTATATTGGATTTTCTCACTAATCTCACCAGAAGATATTATTTTCCATACAATTTTGTTTTGATACAGCAATTGCCAACTTTCAGTGCGACTTCCCTCTTATTTGATGTACTGCAGGATCCTGCCTAAAGAATCTGATGGTAAAGTTGAGTCATACACCATAGCTGCACAGTGCACATGGCCTTGTGTAGTGCAGCGACGGCCAGATGAGTGAGCCTCCCATAACCCATTCAGCGAATGGGGTACCTCTTTGGCCGACTCGGTAAGGAGTGGCTCTCCCGTCACGCTGGTCGCAGGTTCAATCCCAGGCAGCCGAGGAATACTCTCTCCTTGTTGTGATTAATTTCTCATGTGTTTCGATACACACAGAGGACGTGTGGGACCAAGAGAGTACTAGAAAAAGAGAATCAAAAATCTCGTCATTAAACTTGGTGCTCATCTCTGGCACATTGGCCCTCACGCCCTGTGGTGGAATAAAAACGCTACCCTAGATTGCTGCTGTGGAACAGCTGGGTGAGCTGCATGCCAACTACCCGGGCTGGGATTCGAACCTGGGCCCACGATATTGTGGCTAGACACATGAACCACTGCTCCAGGGAGGTGCGTTACATTCATTGGGTGCCTGAAAAATACAATTATTAGCAAAAATGATATTTGTATGGTGTTGAAACACATGTAAGAAGGTTATGTGTTGCTGCTTCTCTGTGAATTCTCCTATTTCTGTCTTTTGTCTTAACAATATGAGTCAAATTTCTAGTGATAGAAAAATCTTTCTTAACCAATGCAGTTTTCTTCTTGGTCTCCTCAAAATTCTTCTTGATAAATCAAACTGTAGACTCATGACAGCTGAATTTCCTGGCCACACCAGTCATGAAATGTATCCCAGGGATGCAGCTTCAGCCAGTGTAGCTCAGCTGTGCCAGTCACTCGTGCAATGATGTCATCCAAGGTATATATAAGAGCTGGGATGCCCACATCCCCAGTGATGTTATATACCTGGACTTTCAGAAAGCCTTCAACAAGGTACCACACGAGCGACTCCTTAAGAAACTGCACTCAGCGGGCATTGGAGCCAATCTGATCGCGTGGATAAGAGATTGGCTCACCGACAGAAAACAACGAGTACTACTCAACGGACAGCCTTCCGACTGGCTACCAGTCACTAGTGGAGTGCCTCAAGGGTCACTTCACTGCGTCAAGAGTAAACTGAACATTGAGGTGCTTTCATCTGCTCCTCAATATCGAGGTGCTTTCATCTGCTCCTCAATGTCGAGGTGCTTTCATCTGCTCCCCAGGCCCCAAGTGGCTGTCGAGCAGATTAAATCACCAAAGTGGGCAACCTTGTAATGAGCCAATAGGTTTTCTGTTGCCTGCATTTCCATGTTTCCATGCTATGGTGATGGGGGACTGCAGTGTTACTTAAACTTGGGACTTGGCTCAGGCATTTTCCATGAATTCTCCATTAGTCAAGAGGATTCTGACATTCTGTCAATAATTGGTATTTATTCTAACTTACTGATATTGTCAAAACATTGTTGTTAAAGTCATTATTGGCAAGAGCCACCTTACTAGTGTTATGGTGTCTCCTTACTTCTGAAAGTGGGGCTTTGAGTTTTGTTTTTGTAAGCCTCCATCATCAGCCCAGCTTAGTGACAGCACTCCACCCTCTGCTGCACAGGTGCCAGGCTGTACCCTCTGTTGCTCTGCCAGAGAGGGCCATCTTTGGCACTGAGAGTCATGTGTGCTGTAGGGTGCCAGTAAAGAGGAAGAAAACACTACCAGTGAAATTAAGGAAAACTTTCCACTCCATGTTTGGGGCACTTTTGTTTTCTGTTTTCACCTTGTGCTTCTGTCAGACAGCCTGGGATGTGGAACTTGTTTCATGTGCTGAAGGAGGCAGACCAAGGCATAAAAACACTTGATAAAAGGACCTACAAAAATGCTGCGTCTTTGGAGATTAATAGATCATGCTGGAGATTGCCCTTTTTTTATTTATTTATTTTTTTATATATATATATTTATTCTATTTTATTTTTTTTAATTTTTTTTTATTTATTTTTATTTTTTATTTTTTTCATTTTTTCCTCGCACTCTCCTGACAAGAAATGGTGAGTCTCTTCCTGGCACCGGCGGCTGGTCAAGAAGCTGTGGGTGTGTGGGAGGTCTGTCTGTGGCTGTGCCGGCCATCACTGTTGTTGGGGGCTGCAGCAGCACAGCCACCTTGCTTGTTCCCCATTATGCTTTCATTTCTGGTCAAACAAATTGAACTAACATTTGCACCAGTTTCCCCTGCCCCCCTCCCTCCCTCCCGAGGCTGTGATATGTTTGATGGAAGAATAAATTCACCCTCTAGTACAGTAGTATCCATATAACTTGGCCTTAAAAGAATTGTTCATAAAAATTGACATTTACAAGAGTATGTATTTTAATCACTTCAGTATGCGTTGTTTGCAAGGAAAAGGTTAGTGATGAGATTGAAGACTGCCAAGCTAAAGGACACTCAAGGTGCTTAGTTCAGAAGGCTTAACTTTTTAATGCTCTCAGTCAATAGCCAAAACAATCAGCTATGTTTTAATGCTTGGTTCTTCAAAATTGTGTGGCTGGTTTCAAAGATGTGGCATTGTGAACATTGTAAAACTGAATGCCATTTCATCAGCTTTTTATTTGTGGCATTGATCAACCTTTTGAATGTGTCTCGTGGTTTTGGTGTTGGAGGAAGTAAAGATTGGCTGCCCTGCCTGGAATTAGGTCACCATGTCACTGTTACAAATGTACAAGTGAACTTTGGCTGGCATGTGCTGCCTTGTCACACCTCTGTGCATACCTTCCTGAAGATCAGTGTATGGGTGTTGCAAGCACATTGAGAAATTTGCCCAAGTCTCCTGCTGAGCCTTGTTTTCTCTTGTACACAAGTCTTGATATAGTCTGCCGGGCAGCTTGATCCCCAAGCTTCACCCACGTCCAGTAGCCACCCTCATGGCTGAAGGTTATTTTGTTTTGTTTTTTAAGGGTTGCCTTAATCATGAAGAAAATTACTTACAGGGCATATACTGGAAAGGGATGACCCAACCAATTAGCCCCAAGGCGGTATTCTGTTTTTGGCAGCATCTTGCGGCTGAGTTCTTGCTGCATTGTGGGGTGGTGCAAGATACGGAAAAGTGACCTTACAGTGGGTGATTCGTAGGCCTAAAGTTGCGTGAGCTGAATTAGCCAATTTTTAATTCAAATTTTTTAAAACATAATATTTTCAAAACCATAAAAATGCCAGGTTTTTCCTTTTACACTAAACACCTCATATGTTAGTGAGGCCTGAGCTGAAGTGGACGCTGCCCCAGAGGTGGAGGGGAGGGGCACAAGTTGGCTGGCGGTGGCTGTAACACTCATGGCAGACTGTGGGTCGTGAATCTTGCAGACCCAATACTTATGTCTTCATATCCATGAGGTTCCCACATGTACTCATCATTGCAGCTCTTTTATGACAACATTTAGTAGTTTAGCATGGAGGAAATCCATCTGCACTAGCCAAGCGAGGAATAACTAGTGCCAGGGATTGGGATGGCTTAGGCTGACATGTGGTGCAATAGACAGGCCAAAAGGCTAGACTTAGACTGGCTGCAGCTTATGTTAGGGTAATTCAGTCGTGCCTCATTAAGTGTATGGTTTTTTTTTTGGTTTTTTTTCCCCCCCCCCATGTTAGTCATTAAAAATTTGCGTAAAGAAATTATCCTTTGCCAAAGCCAGTAGCAGGCTGCAGCATATCAGTGTCTCAGTTAAAGTACATTGTGTGGCGAGCTGATGCTGTTTGTTTGTTTTTTTCTTGTTTTTTCCAGTACAAACATTACTTTAGTACAGTAAGTAGTCATAGCGTTTGTTTGCAATTATTCTTATCTGGTATTGTCATATCATGCATTTTCTCCAGTACAGGTGGAATGGTTTGTAGATTGACAGTTTTGTCTTGTTTGCATGAAGTGTTGAGTATTTTGCCAGTAGAAAGGAAGTGGGATTACCTTGCCTTGGTGGTGCTGGACAAGGAAAGGGACATGTAATTGTTTTATCATGAGATGGGAACTAAACAGCATGATTCAGAGTAGGCTTCACCAGTGCTGTATTCTGTGTTGCCGGAAGTTTTAGAAACAATACTTTGTTGGCACAGTTCCTGGTGTGTGTGCAATGGTTCCTGGATGAAAGGACAGAACTTACCAACACGCTGAAGACCCCTCTAGAGACCCCAAGTCCATGTTCAGTGGCTTCATTAATGGGATTATTTATTACAACAGTATGATGATGCATTCATCTGTTAGACTGCATCAGCCACCTGATAGATCACTCACAGCTTATAAAGTTCCCCTCATAAGGCCTCATTGTCCTGGTTCAGCCTCACAAGTTGACTTACCTTTGTTTCATCATCAGACTTATTCATGTCACTGGTTACAAAAATCTAGCAATAGACCACGTCAGTTAGTCCTCCACTGGTTCTTGCTTCAGGGACAATATGTTGATGGCAGTTTTTACCCCATTTAGTCCTAGGCATGTCTCCTTTCCTAAAATGTCACCCTAAAGCACACAAATAAAATAGCTGGAGTTAAAAGCTACCAGAAAAAGTAGGTTCGTTCAACAACACTACATGGATGAGTGTATTCCTTGGGTTGTTAGTGTCTGACTCAGCCAAGACTGGTTCCACATGACTCTGATGTCTAGCACATTCTCATTTCTTACTAACTCTCCCTCAACCAAGACTGGACTGTGCACCCCGTGACAAGGGACCCACAAGTAAGGTATAGGGACAACTTGAAGTAGGCTTATATCGGTGTCTTGTACAAGCAGTAGCTGCCTGGCTGAGGGTCAGCTTAGGATTAATGTTGTCAACACTACAACCAAGGCTGAACGATGTACCCCATAAAGAGGGGCCCACAAGTAGGTACATGGACAACTTGGAAATGTGTATCTGTATTCCTTTGTTCTCTTGTGTAAATAGTAGGGGCACAGCCTCTGCACTGATCACAATTATTGCCCGGGGCCACAGAATGAGTGATGGTCATCGTGTTGCAGCACTCAAGTCTTTTCTTTACCGTGGCCATAATGCCCTGTGGACCTCAATGTGAAAGATGCTTCATTTCAAGCTTAGTGTTATCATACCTAAATTGTAATACAAGTATTCCTCATTAGTAATTATTTGTTCATTAAGTATACTTAATGAAACTGATCTAGGTGTTTGGCAATGTTCCGTTGTGCCCATCAGGTGGAAGGGAAGCCTTCTCGGTACACTCTGGCCAGAATAAAGAACAGGCCAGTGGAGTGAATGGCCAGCAGGTTGAGCCGTGCTGAGTGTGTCAGGGGTCAGGGCTCCAGCAGGTTAATGTTTGTAGCCTGATCAGATAAGATTATTGTTTATGTTCCAAAGCTGTGTGTATTGTATCACATAGTCACATAGTGTTAATTTTTCATGTCATTCTGCAAAAATAAATTCTTACAGCAAGACATTTGTGTTTTGGTTATGCAGCCCTGAGTGAAGGCAGTCCAGAAAAAAAGAAATGATGTTTTCCTTCAGTATGGAAATGAAAGTAGCAGATTTAAGATTAAATTTCCCTGTAAACGTGTGGAAAACTCAAACAAGAAAATCTGCCCCCGCCTTGATTCATGTGGGAATTAGATAAACCCCTAGAGAGGTAATATACATCTGTGGACTCCTTTAACTTGGCCTTACAACAATTGTTATATAATAATAATGACATGCCAATACTACGATGGTGCATTTAGATGAGGTAGGTAAAAGGTACAGCTGTTTGGTATAAAAGTTAAACAAGTGCAACAGTAGGAGAGAAAAGGTTAATAGGATATTGTATAGTATATAGACATATGCTAAAGTGGTGCATGGCCTCAGTGCTCATCTCTGTCACATTGGCCCTTGAGCTTCTGGCCAAGGACAAAATAAAATAAAAGTATGCAATTTACTGCCCCAATAAAATGTAGACGAGGAGACTGAAAGACCAAGATAGATTGTTAACTAATGTGTTTATAATGCAGGAAATAATTAAGGAGCATCAAGCAGACTTTTGAAGCAGTCTATGAAATTAAACAAATGGCAGTAGAAAGCAGAATAGAAATCAATACAAGAATAAAAAATAAAAAAAAAGCTAGACAAAATTCATAGTAACTTATGTAATATTAACAGTGGAATGTTGAATGTGGCTTGTGACAAAAAAGTTAAATAGACCAGATAGATAATTATGGATAGACAGATAGATAGTTGATATATAGACCAGATAGTTATAGATAGACCAGATAGATAGATACAAATAGACCAGATAGATAATTATGGATAGACAGATAGATATTTCATATATAGACCAGATAGATAGATTAATTGACCAGATAGACATATATAGATAGACCAGATAGATATAAATAGACCAGATAGATGTAGATGGACCAGATAGATAGATACAAATAGACCAGACAGATAGATACAAATAAACCAGATAGATATAGGCCTAGATAGAGATACAAATAGACCAGACAGATAGATATAAGCCTAGATAGACCAGATAGATAGATAGGTTTATGACCCCAGTGCATGCATGGTTTACTAAGGGACAACATACCACACACAAGTGCACATCAGCAGTATATACTTGCATACCACAAACAGAAGGATGACAGCAAAGGATAAATTAATATAAAGACCAATATAACTCGACAAGATAAGAGGCTCGATCCATATTGAATTTATAATCTTACCAGAGGAGGCAAATTAATGTATCCCCATAAATGCTTTGAAATTAATGGAGGAGAAGCTGAGAATCCTGGAAAAGGCTGGGAACTGAGCAGAGGATGGAAGATAGGATAAATAAAGATAGATATATATATAAGTCAGTAGACAGTATATATAAATGGCCCAGCATATCTCTTTTAGGGGTAAGACATCTCCATAAATGCTTTGAAATTAATGGAAGAAGAGCTGAGAGTCCATATATAGAAAGTCTGAGAAATAATTAAGGAGACAGCAGAGGATAGCTTAATTATAGGTGTTTGTTAAGGGGGAATTTAGTGGATTTATAAGGGCAATACATCGTCATTAATGCTCTGAAGTAATTATAAGAGACGAAAGTTCACGAAAAGGCTGGGAAATAAGGAGACAGCAGATGATGGGAGGAATTTAGATATATACAGATAAGCCAGCAGGTCATTAAAGCTTGTAAATTAACGAAAGAAAACCCCAGACTCCATAAATAGGCTGGGAAATAGGATAGATAGATGGATAAGCCACTTGGGAAATATGGAGATAGCAGAGGATGGGAGGAATTTAGATATATACAGATAAGCCAGTAGGTCATTAAAGCTTTGAAATTAATGGAAGAACACACTAGACTCCATAAATAGGCTGGGAAATAGGATAGATAGATAGATAGATAGATAAGCCAGCAGGGAAATAAGGAGACAGCAGATGATGGGAGGAATTTAGATATATACAGATAAGCCAGGAGGTCATTAAAGCTTTGAAATTAACGAAATAAAACCCCAGACTCCATAAATAGGCCGGGAAATAAGATAGATAGATAGATAAGCCAGCTGGGAAATAAGGAGACAGCAGAGGATGGGAGGAATTTAGATATATACAGATAAGCCAGGAGGTCATTAATGCTTTGAAATTAACGAAAGAAAACCCCAGACTCCATAAATAGGCTGGGAAATAAGGATAGATAGATAGATAGATAAGCCAGCATACGGTATACTGGGCTGGGAAATAAGGACACAGCAGAGGATGGGAGGAATTTAGATATATACAGATAAGCCAGCAGGTCATTAAAGCTTTGAAATTAACGAAAGAAAACCCCAGACTCCATAAATAGGCTGGGAAATAGGATAGACAGACATATAAGCCAGCTGGGAAATAAGGACACAGCAGAGGATGGGAGGAATTTAGATATATACAGATAAGCCAGGAGGTCATTAAAGCTTTGAAATTAACGAAAGAAAACCCCAGACTCCATAAATAGGCTGGGAAATAGGATAGATAGATAGATAAGCCAGCTGGGAAATAAGGAGACAGCAGAGAATGGGAGGAATTTAGATATATACAGATAAGCCAGTAGGTCATCAAAGCTTGTAAATTAACGAAAGAAAACCCCAGACTCCATAAATAGGCTGGGAAATAGGATAGATAGATAGATAGATAGATAGATAGATAGATAAGCCAGCAGGGAAATAAGGAGATCGACAGCAGAGAATGGGAGGAATTTAGATATATACAGATAAGCCAGTAGGTCATTAAAGCTTTGAAATTAACGAAAGAAAACCCCAGACTCCATAAATAGGCTGGGAAATAGGATAGACAGACATATAAGCCAGCTGGGAAATAGGGAGACAGCAGATGATGGGAGGAATTTAGATATATACAGATAAGCCAGTAGGTCATTAAAGCTTTGAAATTAACGAAAGAAAACCCCAGACTCCATAAATGGGCTGGGAAATAGAATAGATAGATAGATAGATAGATAAGCCAGCTGGGAAATAAGGAGACAGCAGATGATGGGAGGAATTTAGATATATACAGATAAGCCAGGAGGTCATTAAAGCTTTGAAATTAACGAAAGAAAACCCCAGACTCCATAAATAGGCTGGGAAATAGGATAGATAGATAGATAGATAGATAAGCCAGCAGGGAAATAAGGAGACAGCATAGGATGGGAGGAATTTAGATATATACAGATAAGCCAGTAGGTCATTAAAGCTTTGAAATTAACGAAAGAAAACCCCAGACTCCAAAAATAGGCTGGGAAATAGAATAGATAGATAGATAGATAAGCCAGCTGGGAAATAAGGAGATCGACAGCAGAGGATGGGAGGAATTTAGATATATACAGATAAGCCAGTAGGTCTTTAATGCTTTGAAATTAACGAAAGAAAACCCCAGACTCCAAAAATAGGCTGGGAAATAAGATAGATAGATAGATAAGCCAGCTGGGAAATAAGGAGACAGCAGATGATGGGAGGAATTTAGATATATACAGATAAGCCAGTAGGTCATTAATGCTTTGAAATTAATGGAAGAACACACTAGACTCCATAAATAGGCCTGGAAATAGGGTACCACGCATGTTATAACTCAGGTGTTTAATTAAATGTCTCGCGCAGGTGTACTGGGCCACAACAAAGCCCTGAAGAAGAAGAAGAAGAGCAAATCACCCCCGCCATCGCCCTCCTAAGATGTGAGGAAAAGGCTGCTCAGACTCTTCCTCGAGGCGCGTCCAGGCAGCGAGGTGAGCGGGGAGAGTGGGCGTGGGCGTGGGCGTGGCGGGCAAGGGGCGTGGGGGTGAGCGGCGGGCGTGGGCGGGCGAGGTATTGATGTGGGCGTAGTGCTGTCAAAATCTCGGCCACTGACAGGTCGTGGGAGGGGGTGAGGTGGGGGGGTTTGTGTGGGCGTGGGCGTGGTGGGCTGAGGACATGGGCGTGGGCGTGGCGGTCATGTGTTAATTCTGGAGCTGTCAATATCTCGGGCTCTGACAGGACTTGGCCGTGGGTGGAAGAGGGAGGAGGTGGGGGGTTTGTCCGGGCGTGGGCGTGGGCGTGGGCATGGGCGTGGTAGGCTGGGGACATGGGCGTGGGCGTGGCGCTCATGTGTTAATCTTGGAGCTGTCAAAATTTCGGCCATTGACAGGACTTGGCCGTGGGTGGAAGAGGGAGGAGGTGGGGGGTTTGTGCGGGCGTGGGCGTGGGCGGCGGGCGTGGGCGTGGGCGTGCGAGGTATTGATGTGGGTGTAATGCTGTCAAAATTTCGGCCACTGACAGGACTTGGCCATGGGTGGAAGAGGGAGGAGGTGAGGTGAGGTGTTTGTCCGGGCATGGGCATGGGTGTGGTGGTCAGGGGTCAGGGGCCATGGGTGTGGTGGTCAGGGGTCAGGGGCCATGGGTGTGGTGGTCAGGGGTCAGGGGCCATGGGTGTGGTGGTCATGTGGTACTGGTGGAGCCATTGTGTCCTGGGGTGTGGTGGTCAGGGGTCAGGGGCCATGGGTGTGGTGGTCAGGGGTCAGGGGTCAGGGGTGTGGTGGTCATGTGGTACTGGTGGAGCCATTGTGTCCTGGGGTGTGGTGGTCAGGGGTCAGGGGCCATGGGTGTGGTGGTCAGGGGTCAGGGGTGTGGTGGTCATGTGGTACTGGTGGAGCCATTGTGTCCTGGGGTGTGGTGGGCAGGGGTCAGGGGTGTGGTGGTCATGTGGTACTGGTGGAGCCATTGTGTCCTGGGGTGTGGTGGGCAGGGGTCAGAGGTCAGGGGTCAGGGGTGTGGTGGTCATGTGGTACTGGTGGAGCCATTGCGTCCTGGGGTGTGGGGGGCAGGGTGTCCGCCGGGCCGCTCGGTGCGGGTATTGGCACCCACACGCTCCTGCATTTTAGGGACACACTGTAAAGGTTTTGTGCTGACCCGGGAATGCGTCAACTTGTCTTCATGGCTAGTAAATATATATGAAGGCAGCATCATTACAGCAAATGTTTCTGATGATGATTTTGGTTATAAATTGATTTCCTAATTGAGTGTTCAGTGAGTAGTTTTTCATTTCTCTTCGAGTTAGCCGACTTACTTCAGAGGATCATGGTTTGTTTCAGAACCAGAGGTAACGATGGTAATATATATGAAGGACGTGTATTTAGGCACCGTAGGTGTTAAATATATTTTTTTTATTTCTTTTTACAGTCTAAATACATTTCAAATGATAGTGGTTTATTTACAAACCAAGTAAAAATTGTAATTCTAAGTAAAATGTTAATAGATATGAGGCCGTGTATTTGAGCGTTAAATATCTTCTTTCATTTCCCTTATAGCCTAAAGAATGGACTCTTTTAAAGGATAGTGATTTACTTAGAAAAAATAATTAAATACTAATGGATATCAAGGCTATGTTCTTCAGTGTTAATTATTGTTTCTACAATACTATTTATTATAGCTATAAATAATATTATATTATTATTAATCAAAATAGTGCACCTATAAAAAAGAACATAGTCATTAATATCATGGCCTTGTTGTCAGCAGTATATTTTCTGTCAATTTCTCCAATTAATGTTCAAATGATTATATGAATTTTTATAGGATATTGTTTTCAGCATGGAAGGAATATACTTTGCTTTATGTGCTGGAGCTAGAAACTCAGGAAGCTGAGAATTTCCTTTCTATCATTTGTCAAATTTCTCCATTAACAACCACAATTCAACACTCGTCATTTATTTAGAGTTTATAGCATTACTGATTATTTGGATGTTCCGAGAGGAGACATGTGGCACATCACACACCTCTTCATTGGCACATCTAAGGCACTATAGTCAGTTCACCCAAGTCTGAGGTGGGCATTATCAAGCACTGGCAGCCTGCTGTCCCACGGCATGTCCGATTGCTTGGATAATACATGATAGCCTACACATGGAAACAGTCAGGAGTTTCAATAGTACGCCGGTATCAATAACAAAATACCGTCAATTAGTATTCAATTTTGAGTTAACAGTTGTTTGTACTGTCGCAAACTGCTGTTTTATTTTAATATAAAGCCTATTAATATTATTAATATAAAGCCTATTAATTTTCTCGGTGGTAGACAGCACCAAGGCTGTTTAATAATTTCAGTCAGCAATCTTGTAAATTAACAAAACAACTGTTTGCATCAGTACTGATAATTTTTAACTCAAAATGACTATAATTGACTGTATTTATTATTGTTGCCTGCATATTTTTGACATTGATGACTGCTTCCTGTGTGTAGGCTTTTATACATTCTCCACGAAATCGGACATGCCGTGGGACAGCAGGTTGCCAGTGCTCGATAATGCACACCTCAGACTTGGGTGAACTCACTATAGTTATGCTATAAAATAAAATAATTGACGCTTGTCAAATTATGGTTAATGACGAAATTTGATAAATAATTGACAGTAGCTTGCCAGAAAAACATTTATTGGAAAAGTACTGATGATTTGGTACCATACACCGAAACATTACAGCAGCTGTGCGCATTATATCGTTTTTATATTATACCTAAATATAAATGAAAATGTCAGTACGGTACCCTACTGACTTTGGTACTATAGTCGGTTCACCCGAGTCTGAAGTGAGCATTATCGTGCAATGGCATCCTGCAGCCACATGGCGTATCTGATTTCGTGGACATTGATGCTAGCCTATGCATAGTAAACAGTCGTCAGGTGTCAATAATATGCAGGCCGCAATAAGAAGCACTGTCAGTTGTTGAAGATTTTGAGTTAAAAAAATATTAGTAATGTTGCAAATAGCTGTTTTGTTAATATAAAGCCTGCTGATTTTCCCGGTGGTGGACAGCTTCAAGGCTTTTTTTTTTTTTTTTTTTTTTTTTTTTTACGTCGCAGCCTATTGCGCTGGTAGGCTTCTTCCCAGTGGGGCCTGATGATCGGCCCAAGGCTTCTTCCCGGTGGGGCTTGATGGTCGGCCCAGCCCGTTCTGGCGCAGGCGAGTGCTTATAGAGGCGCCAGAATCATAATCAGCGATCTCGTGAATTACAAAACAACTATATGTGACTGGTATTTTTAACTTATAACTGACGGTAATTGTTATTGCTGCCTGCATACTATTGACACTGACGACTGTTTGCTATGCGTAGGCTAGCATATGGTATCCATGAAATCGGACATGCCGTGTGGTTGCAGGTTGCCATTGCGCGATAATGCACACTTCAGACTCGGGTGAACCGACTATAGTTACTATCCCTGGTCATTTAGAATCAGACACCCTGCACTCAGTCAGGGGGTCCTGGCAAGGGAGTGACACCCCACACTCAGTCAAGGGGTCTTTTATACAGTAAAGGAAACAGCTCAAAAAAAAAAAAAAAAATAATAAAAAAAAAAAATAAAATAAAAAAGCCTGCAAATCACAGCTCCTATAAAAAGAGTTAAGAGGAGTGGCCAAAAGATAGGTCAGTTTCGGGAGGAGAGGTGTCCTGATACCCTCCTCTTGAAAGAGCTCAAGTTGTAGGCAGGAGGAAATACAGATGAAGGAAGATTGTTCCAGAGTTTACCAGCGTGAGGGATGAAAGAGTGAAGATGCTGGTTGTAAAGTAATATGCATTTTCTGTAGTAAAACGGAACCTAATTTGCAATAGTATTTTTTTGTGTTTGCAACAGGAGATATTCTTTTTGATCCTGTCACTTAGAAGCTTACTCCTAACCCAGTAGCAGCGGGGATCATGATTCTTAATGGTCCCTCCAAGCGAGAAAAATGAGAAAAAATCACCCCTCACACAAACCATTTCATAATATATATTAAAGCATTTGTGATCAGTTTATGTATCATCTATTTTGGGGGGTTAAAATCATGGCACAAATTTGGCCCGTCGCTGCTACACGGTAAAGCCACAAATTTGGCCCGTCGCTGCCACACGGTAAAGCCACAAATTTGGCCCGTCGCTGCCACACGGTAAAGCCACAAATTTGGCCCGGCGCTGCTACTGGGTTAAACATGCCAGTGTTACCAACTGATGCAACTTAACCTGTCCCCTGTGAGTGGCATGGATTTTGCCTTCACTGTTATCCTGGTAACATATAATCCCAGGTCTTTCTCTGCCTCTGTGGTGGATGGTGGAGTGTTTCCCATGTGGTATTGGTGTGCTGGATATCCCCTCCCAAAGTGCATAACTTTACATTTATCTTCATTGAATTGTAGCAACCACTTTTTGTTCTATTCCTGTAGCTTGGTGATGTCTTCTGGTAGGAAATCCACAGTCAAGGGGTTAAGTCATTCCATTCACACACAACCCTATTTGTCAACTGAGGTAAGGTGGGGTTGAGTGTACAGGAGCTGCCTTGTATAGGCCAACCGGTCTCTTGCAGACCCCTTATGTTCTTATGTTTCTGCATATCTCCTTTCTGAACCTCTATTCATTCAGTTTGCTACCATTTCTGTGGGTCCTAACATCATCTAAGAGTAACATAACCTGTGTTGATTTTAAACCACATCAGTAGCAAACACTATAAAGAAACTTTCCCAGTAAATTGTATGTTGACTGACAACTGTCCTGTCATCCACCCCCAGAAGAGGATGAATGTGATGCGCAAGTGGTGGGGTTCAGGGTCCCGGGTGGGTGGGGTGCTTGAGGGCCTTGACCCCACCAGCCCCCCAGCAGCCCAGCAGCACCTCGCCCTTGGCCTCATGCACCTCAAGAAGCTCTTCAGTGAGTACTCCATCCCGCCACACCCTCTCTCGGAGCCGGAGAAGGAGGACAAGCTTTACAACATGCTGCCACTTTTCTGCAAGGTAGCTACAATTTGGTTTTCCTTACCTTCTCTTTTTAGGGTTTATGAGGTAAGCCAAGTGCAAAATAAATAAATGTGATGCTTATAACACCCTGCTTGTAACACTGCTCCATATAAAAGGAGACAGAGGAAGATGCCAGAATCAGGAAGGAAGGAGAAAAAAGCAAAAAGAATGAAAGAGTCTACCAGTGACATGAGTTTCTCCTTACTTAGAAGTGTCACTTATTAATAACTCAACAAACTATGACAAGTTCTAAACAGTTTTTTGCTTGTGTTGGACTATGCATACAGGAGGGCCTCTCCAATAACATTTTAGGCAGTAACAGTAAGCTAGATTTCGTGGGTAGGTATCAATGTTCTACAGCAATGTTCGGATTCTCTCAAATAATAGATTTTTTGCTGGAAGGAACCATCTGTGTGCATCTTAGGGCCAGTCTTACAGTCCAGTACAGCAAGTTCGTAAGCTCCCTAACCAAACACAAAATACAACGAAATTCCTTGTAGCTCTCGTGTTTGGCGTTGATATAAAAAGGAGGGAATTTTAGAAAAGCACACAGGAAATTTCTTTATTAGTATCTGGTGTTGAGTAGAAATAACGGATTGTTGTGGTGGATACAGATTGGTTTGGGCGCTTACAACAATGACTGGCCATTAGATAGCATGTTTTTTGCCTCCATCTTGATGACCAAGACATTAAACGTGCTCTCTTTTGGTCTCATGTATACGTAAAAGATATTGTTGGGGATGCCATTCCGAGACTTTCATCCATTTTTCCCAGTCAAAGCCCCCGAGCAGAATTATTCAAGCACCGATTAAATGTTACTGGCAAGATCCTACTGTACTTTACTTAGTTACTTTTCACCTCAGCTCCCCATACTATTACTATATTACTAACAGAAAATTAACATGTTGGATGCAACCATAAACCCATAATAGTGGTTCACAGAAGCTTAAAGGGAATTGAGTTTGACTTACGGCTATTATTGGAACTGGTGTCAAGGGAATGGCCCAGGAAGGAGTAGCCTGAAATGTGGGTGAAAGTTTAACTATGACTTGTTCTTTGCTTTTAGACCTTAATGATGATCTCTGTTCTCCAGGTTTTTGGTGCCAGCCCTTCCTCTGACCTCCAGGAAAAGTTTGGTGAAGTGATCATGTTCACCCAACATGTGAGGTGAGGACGGGAGGCCTGCGCTACACGGCTTTGTCTTTTGTTGCATGACACAGTACTGCCTGTTCATCTCTCCTTCATGTGGACCAGCTAGCCAGTAATAATGATAACAAGGGGAGGGAGATGTGAGGAAGAGGACAGTGGAGGGAAGGCCGGCCATAGACTTAAAAGAGAGAATCATAAGTAGAAATGTAGGCGTGGAGCTTAAGAGAGGATTAAGGAATAGTATATTTGTGCCAGCCTGGACTCCTGCCCCTGAACCATGGCATGAAGGAGTCAGGGCAGGCAAGGCTGTGAGTGCACCATGGGAAGAAGTTACTTGAAGCCAGCATGGGAGACTCTGTGCTAGGAGACGCTTCTGCCACAGTCAGCCTCTCAAGGGGACTTAACAGAGGAATGAAGACATCACAGCTTGAGAGAGGGAGGGAGAACTGCCAATCTTCCTCTAATTCCGCTGGTGTGCCTTGCTATGCTGTGTGTCACTCTGTTTATTCTTTTTATTCCGTTATTCTATTTATTCCGTTTATTCTTCCCTGCAGCAAGTTGATGGTGACGGAGATCCGGCGGCGGGCGTCCAACCAGTCAACGGAGGCCGCCTCGTGTGCCATTGTGAGGTTCCTGGAGATTGACAACTGTGAGGAGAGCAGCAACGGATGGATGCTGCTGTCCACCCTCAATTTGCTGGCAGCGGGGCCTCCACAGCTCATTGAGGTTCGTGCTGCACTCAGACATTTCTAGTGGTGTCAATTTCTAAAGCGTCTCTTCATAATGCTGCATCTCCTTCCTGAACCTGAGTTTAATCTTTGCTTCAGGACCTAACACCTTTATCAAGTACTTACTGGAGCATACACACAAATGAGCACAAATTTATTTCAGGTTCAGGAAGTTGAAGTAGTGAATGTGTGTGGATGTATTTAACCTGGGTAGCAGCGACGGGCCAAATCTGTGGCTTTACCCTGTAGAAGCGATGGGCCAAATTTGTGCCATGATATAACCCCCCCAAAATAGATGATGCATAATCTCATTACAAATGCTTTGATATATATTATGAAATGGTTTGTGTGAGGGGTGATTTTTTCTCATTTTTCTCACTTGGAGGGACCATTAAGAAACATGATCCTCGCTGCTACTGGGTTAAATAATGCAAATATGATGGGAAGTTGAAATGGAGATCAGGCAGTTATAGGCTGGGGAGAGCAGACAGTAGATAGCTGTTTCCTGGGAGTGACCCTGTGCATGCTGACAAGACTCCTGTAGTCTCCTCACGCCCCTGTTCATTCCACAGGTGATGACGGCCGCGTCGCTCCCCTCCACGCTGGTGAAGTGCTTGTACCTCTTCTTTGATCTACCAGAGTATGAAAGCCCTGCTACTGATGTGACTCCCCTCCAGACTGACAAGGAATCCACAGACTTTTCTCCAAGTGAAAGACGAATCCTCCTCCAGAAGGTTTTTGTTCAGGTCAGTGGTGGGTGTGTCTCAGGCTGCTCTGTTCCACTGTTATAAAGCTTGCCTTCATCAGCAGCTTCCTTGTCTTCTCTGGGTACTGATCAGAGCAACAAGGACAAGCCTCTAGTTAGGGAAAATAGGATTGGTTGAGTCATACAAACTTTCCAAACACTTTTACATATAGGACAGATTTTACTTTGTTTGATACCTTCCATTACTTGATAAAACAAAAACATTAACTGCTGTGATCAGTGTCTTGCACCTTGTGGCTTTAAATACTTTCAGACCTAACAAACTTTTGGGGATAAGGACTTGCTGTTGTACTTTTTTTTTTTTTTTTTTTTTAGAGCTTTTACTTTCTATCATTAGTGTTTAATGTCCCAAGCTTTCTTCCTTCTCTGTGAGTATTCATCATTAGTGTAGCCACAGTTATGGCCAGTAAACTGACCGTCTCCCCCCCTCCCCCCGGCCAGGTACTGGTGAAGCTGTGCTCCCACACGGCCCCGGCTGAGGAGCTGGCCAGGAAGGACGACCTGACGCTGCTCTTCTCAGCCATCACATCCTGGTGCCCCCAGCACAATGCCCTGTGGAGGAAGAGTGCCGCGGAGGTCCTCATGACCCTCTCCAGGCACGGCCTCTCCCAGCCTGTGGTCAGCTACATACACAGTGAGTGGCTGCTCCTCACCTCTGCTGCTCGGTGCTCATGGCACACTAATGTGTTCTTCTTTCTATTATATCATTTTTTTTGTTATGGTGCAGGAGACAGATTAACTCTTGCATTAGGAAGTTTACCGGCTTAGTGATGGGCTTGAGCAGGCGTCCACACACCTTTCACCTCCTAAAGACTGAAGGTTTAAATACTGAAGCCTTTCCCTGCAGTGCAAGATAGGAAGCCAGTAGTGTGTTCTTTCTATTATATAATTTTTTTTGTCATGGTGCAGGAGACAGGTTAACTCTTGCATTAGGAAGTTTACTGGCTAAGTGATGGGCTTGAGCAGGCGTCCACACACCCTTCACTTCCTGAAGACAAAAAATTTGAATGCTGAAGCCTTTCCCTGCATTGCAAGTTTCTCAGTCCATGAATAACAACTTTATTCACTTAGTCATCAGGAAAGACAATGCAAAAAAATTACCTGTTTCTTCTTAATTATTTTTTATGCCTTTATTTATATCTTTTCCAGACAAGGGGTGTGTGGGGCTCTGTGTGGAGAACATGGAGCGAGGGCAGGACCTCTCACCCCTGGAGATTGTGGAGATGTTTGTGACAGTGTTCTGCTTCCTCAAGGACTCCTCGGAGGTCTCCCAAACCCTCCTGGACGACTTCAGGTCCTCTCAGGGTTATGCTTTCCTCACTGAATTTCTCCTGAGGTATGTGAGCCAAGGCTGTGCTGTGCTGTTTTATGTTGTGGAGGAGTGTGGCTTGCTGGGGTACTGAGCAGGATCATACGGTGGTGGTAGGGCACACCTGACGTTTCGACAGGCACTGATGTATTCCCTTGTACAGTGGTGTTTCTCTCTGCAGGTTGGAGGCAGACACGTCGGATGAGAGCCGGGAAGCCCTCAGGAATCTAGTGCTTCTTGTGTCCTCGCTCTCCTATTGTGGCTATGTGGAGCTGAAGCCTACTTCTGCCTCAGTGGGCTCCCTCTTCCACATTCCCGGCTTCACCCTCCCTGTTCCCTCCGGCAGAGGTCTGTGGAGGCATTAACTTTAGATGTTTCTCTCATGTTTCTCTGATGCCTTTTTGCTCTCTGAACTCAGTTAAAGGGGTGGCCTGGCAGTCCCCAGTTGTCTTTGTTCATACTCTCTGCAACACTCAACCCCTTGCAGTCCCTCTTGTTCATGTATTCTTAACCCGTCTGCTGCGATTGGCATGGATTTGTCTTTCACTGGTAGCATGGTAACATATAGTCCCAGGTCTTTCTCTGCCTCTGTGGCAGATAGTGGAGTGTTTCCCATGTGGTATTGGTGTGTTGGATATCCCCTCCCAAGGTGCACGACTTTACATTTCTCTTCATTGAATTGTAGCAGCCACTTTTTGTTCCATTCCTGTAGCTTGGTGAGGTCTGACTGTAGGAAATCCACAGTCAAAGGGTTAAGTTGTCTCTGTGCCAGGCCTCACCACAGACTCACCATTCAGCTGTCCATAACATATCCAGACCACCTCACTGTGCCTCACCTCAATTTTCAACCCTGCTTTCCGTCCTCTGTGGTCCAGGTGCCAGTGTGAGGAATGTGCAGGCCTTCAACGTGCTGCAGTTGGTGTTCCTGCGAGGCACCACTCCAAACCTTTGTTCTGTCATCCTGGACGCCATCTCGGCCGTCTACCAGTCGGACGCCGCCAACTACTTCATCCTGGAGTCCCAGCACACCCTTTCAACCTTTGCCGAAAAGATCCACGCCAAGCCCAAGGAGATTCAGGTGTGGAAGTCATGCTGGGCCTTGATTAGGATGGGAGGCCCGCAATAGACAGTGTATACACCTCTGTCTATCTGTCCATCTATCTCTCTATCTGTATTTCTATAACCAAATTTGTCTTTATCTGTCTATAACTGTATCAATCTATATCTTTCTGTATCTCTGTATCTATCTATCTGTCTATCTTGGAGCCTTGGTTGCCAGATGACTCATATCTTGAACAAATCATTTCTTGAACATATTTTCTGAACAGAATCTCGGTTCCCAAACAGGCAAGCCGAGCACACTCTTGGTTGGGTAATTCCTGCCAGCCATCCTCCTCCCACTCCTACACCTAGCTTACACCTCTTGTATCCCACACTCTGCCTTACATTTTGATCACTTTTCCACCCTCTGTATCCCTTATTTTCTTGTGTATTTTGACTTTTCCAGGAGAAGTACTTCCAGCTGCTTGAGTTTGTGGTGTTCCAGCTGAAGTTTGTGCCCTGCAAGGAACTGATCTCCCTGTCCATCCTGCTGAAGGCCCAGCACACACTGTCCTGCTCCATCACCTGCATGAACACCCTCCTCACCATACTCAAGTGAGTCACACACTCATAACACTTGCTGAAGCACAGACAAGTACTCTCTCACTGGCTGCCATTGGTTCACTGGCTGCCAAGCAAGGGACAGCAAGGAGGGGGTATTGCAAAAAATTAACATTATGGGGTAGAAAACAGTCACTAAAAGAAGGGCAGCTGATGAAACAGTTTGCCTCTTAGTGAAGTCTTTATCACCTCGCTGTGTTCTTGGTGTTGCAGACACAACGCAGTGTTCAAGGATGTGTTCCGGGAGGTTGGGTTGCTGGAGGTGCTTGTGACGTGCCTCAGCAGGTACCACGAGCTGCTCAAGTCTCGCTCACAACAAGACACACAAGTTAAAGGTAAGCTTCCTGCAGCTGACCTATGGAGAATCACAAGCCCACAAACACCAGTCTGAAAACTAGGAAATTATTGTTAGTTTGCCTCCTTCTGACCTCCAGCCTAACCCTTTGCTCTTGCTTCCTGTGCCAGGGGAGGGCAGTGAGGAGGAGCAGCTGGGCTTCCTGGTGGTGGAGGCGCTCACCTTCCTCCTCTCAGGCAACAGCCAGAATGCCGCAGTCTTCAGGGAGTCCGGGGGCGCCAAATGTGCCATCGCCCTCGTCCCATTCCTGGAGTGCCGCCTCCAGGCTCTTGGTGGGTGGCTGTGGGAACCTTGACTCGCTGATCCTCATGTGTTGAAACATTATTAATTCTTTTAACTGGACAACACAGGGATGAGCTTGAGCAGATCTTGTGCAGCTTGAAATATTGTAATGACATTCATGAACACTTGTCCTCCTTATTCTCTGTGGAAATTGAGGGGCACGGACCCCTGCAAATACATAATATCCATGAATGATCAGTGACCCCCCAAAAATGCATCTAAGTTTGCAAAATAACCAGTGAGAGCAATTTTACACAAACTAACAAATGAATCACTTCCATTAGCAACAGTCAGGGTAAAATACTCTCATAAGCAGCAGTATTCAACAGCTATATGTACTAAAAATTGTACTGTTATTAAAGTAAACTTTATAAATATGTAGTCAAGGGTATGTCACTTAAGTATTGGGTCCTCTCGCCAAGTCTCTCTTTTTCAACTTGAGGTGCTTATGCATTTTTATGTATTTTTGGGAAATTCCATGAATGTGCGAATCCACAAGTAGTGAACCAGCGAATGTGGGGGACTGGTGTGAATCATTCCGTGGTGTTCATTCTCACAAACATTGGAATACTAAATGTTGAGCGTTTCAGGAGTGATGCAGCAGCTGGTCCTGGCGAGCGGCAGCGATGACGACATGGGTTCCCTGCTGGGCCTCCTACACTCGGCTCCGGCAACAGAACTGCAGCTCAAGATTGACATTCTTAAGGTAGGGAAAGGCTGGGGACTCTGGGTGGGATGTTACTTCCTGTTTTGTGGTAGAATGGGCAGAGCAAGGGCAAAATTTATGGAAAAAATGCCCTCAACACTGCACCTTTAAAATGAGGAGGAAGATGTCAAAATAATGATCAGTTCTGCAAAGAGTTTAGGTCATAGGAAGGAGGAAATGTAGATGAAGGAATGCTGCCCCAGAGTATGCCAGTGGAAGTGAAGGGACAGTACACTCATGCATTAGGAGGTTGGATAGCAGCAATAAAAGAGATGGACACATACCGTTTCCTTTACTGTAAATAAAAATAAATAAATAAATAAAAGGTGAAAGGATCGTACACTCATGCATTAGAAGGATGGTCAAGCAGATATAAAACATGAAATATACTCTACATGGACCATCATCATTATCGTCTTCAGATGTCAGATATTCCCATACGTAATCTCTTGTGAGGTTAGACGATTGATGACACACAACTATTTCTGCCCATTGCCAATACTTTATATACTCTACTCTTTACCCCACATGCTGATTGTAACATCTATCTATCTATCCATATCTCCAACGCCCTGCTCCTTGCGAGAACTTCCCTTCAGGGGGTGGCCGCAGCAGAATTGTCTCCATCTCTCCCTGTTCTGGCACTCCCTCTCAGCACACTCAATCCTGCTACTTCCAACTCTCTCGCTCCAATATTCACTCACTCACTGATTGTAACGTGTCCTTTTTCATTGTTTCCAGTCGCTGCTCATCTGCCTCAAAGAGTCTCACCGCACGAGGACGGTGTTCCGCAAGGTTGGAGGGTTCCTGTACGTGATGAGTGCCCTGGTGGGTCTGGAGGGCAGCCTCGGCGATGTGGTGCTGCCGCCCTGGACCACCATCTCGTCTCGCCTCATCCTCACGCTGCTCCTCAATGTCTTCAACACGCTCACCACGGCCATGCGCTACGAGCCCGCCAACGCCAAGTTCTTTCATCAGGAGGCAAGTCCGCACGTGTCCCTGTCTCCTGCTTTTTCCATGTTTTTATTTATTTATTTACTGGCTACCTCCCTACTGTCCTCTGTCTTCCTCTTTGATGCTCGGAAATCCTGTTCACAAAGCCACCGGTACATTCTCATAACACAAACCCTGGTCACAAACCCACCGGTACATTCTCATAACACAAACCCTCCCCACAAACCCACTGGTACATTCTCATAACACAAACCCTCCCCACAAACCCACCGGTACATTCTCATAACACAAACCCTCCCCACAAACCCACCGGTACATTCTCATAACACAAACCCTGGTCACAAACCCACCGGTACATTCTCATAACACAAACCCTCTCTCACAAACCCACCAGTACATTCTCATAACACAAACCCTCCCCACAAACCCACCGGTACATTCTCATAACACAAACCCTGGTCACAAACCCACCGGTACATTCTCATAACACAAACCCTCCCCACAAACCCACCGGTACATTCTCATAACACAAACCCTCCCCACAAACCCACCGGTACATTCTCATAACACAAACCCTCCCCACAAACCCACCGGTACATTCTCATAACACAAACCCTCCTCACAAACCCACCGGTACATTCTCATAACACAAACCCTCCTCACAAACCCACTGGTACATTCTCATAACACAAACCCTCCCCACAAACCCACCGGTACATTCTCATAACACAAACCCTCCTCACAAACCCACCGGTACATTCTCATAACACAAACCCTCCTCACAAACCCACTGGTACATTCTCATAACACAAACCCTCCCCACAAACCCACTGGTACATTCTCATAACACAAACCCTCCCCACAAACCCACCGGTACATTCTCATAACACAAACCCTCCCCACAAACCCACCGGTACATTCTCATAACACAAACCCTGGTCACAAACCCACCGGTACATTCTCATAACACAAACCCTGGTCACAAACCCACCAGTACATTCTCATAACACAAACCCTCCCCACAAACCCACCGGTACATTCTCATAACACAAACCCTGGTCACAAACCCACCGGTACATTCTCATAACACAAACCCTGGTCACAAACCCACCGGTACATTCTCATAACACAAACCCTGGTCACAAACCCACCGGTACATTCTCATAACACAAACCCTCCTCACAAAGCCACCGGTACATTCTCATAACACAAACCCCCCCCACAAAGCCACTGGTACATTCTCATAACACAAACCCTCCCCACAAACCCTCCAGTACATTCTCATAACACAAACCCTCCCCACAAACCCACCGGTACATTCTCATAACACAAACCCTGGTCACAAACCCACCGGTACATTCTCATAACACAAACCCTCCCCACAAACCCACCGGTACATTCTCATAACACAAACCCTCCCCACAAACCCACCGGTACATTCTCATCACACAAACCCTCCCTCACAAACCCTCCAGTACATTCTCATAACACAAACCCTCCCCACAAACCCACCGGTACATTCTCATAACACAAACCCTCCCTCACAAACCCTCCAGTACATTCTCATAACACAAACCCTCCCCACAAACCCACTGGTACATTCTCATAACACAAACCCTCCTCACAAAGCCACCAGTGCATTCTCATAACACAAACCCTCCCCACAAAGCCACTGGTACATTCTCATAACACAAACCCTCCCCACAAACCCTCCAGTACATTCTCATAACACAAACCCTCCCCACAAACCCACCGGTACATTCTCATAACACAAACCCTCCCCACAAACCCACCGGTACATTCTCATAACACAAACCCTCCACACAAACCCACCGGTACATTCTCATAACACAAACCCTCCCTCACAAACCCACCGGTACATTCTCATAACACAAACCCTCCCCACAAACCCACTGGTACATTCTCATAACACAAACCCTCCCCACAAACCCACTGGTACATTCTCATAACACAAACCCTCCTCACAAACCCACTGGTACATTCTCATAACACAAACCCTCCTCACAAACCCACTGGTACATTCTCATAACACAAACCCTCCTCACAAACCCACTGGTACATTCTCATAACACAAACCCTCCTCACAAACCCACTGGTACATTCTCATAACACAAACCCTCCTCACAAACCCACCGGTACATTCTCATAACACAAACCCTCCTCACAAACCCACTGCACGTTCTCTCATAACACAAACCCTGGTCACAAACCCACCGGTACATTCTCATAACACAAACCCTGGTCACAAACCCACCGGTACATTCTCATAACACAAACCCTGGTCACAAACCCACCGGTACATTCTCATAACACAAACCCTCCCCACAAACCCACCGGTACATTCTCATAACACAAACCCTGGTCACAAACCCACCGGTACATTCTCATAACACAAACCCTGGTCACAAACCCACCGGTACATTCGCATAACACAAACCCTGGTCACAAACCCACGATGCGTTCTCATAACACAAACCCTGGTCACAAACCCACCGGTACATTCTCATAACACAAACCCTGGTCACAAACCCACCGGTACATTCTCATAACACAAACCCTCCCCACAAACCCACCGGTACATTCTCATAACACAAACCCTCCCCACAAACCCTCCAGTACATTCTCATAACACAAACCCCCCCCACAAACCCTCCAGTACATTCTCATAACACAAACCCTGGTCACAAACCCACCGGTACATTCTCATAACACAAACCCTGGTCACAAACCCACCGGTACATTCTCATAACACAAACCCTGGTCACAAACCCACCGGTACATTCTCATAACACAAACCCCCCCACAAACCCACCGGTACATTCTCATAACACAAACCCTCCTCACAAACCCACCGGTACATTCTCATAACACAAACCCTCCCCACAAACCCACCGGTACATTCTCATAACACAAACCCTCCTCACAAACCCACCGGTACATTCTCATAACACAAACCCTGGTCACAAACCCACCGGTACATTCTCATAACACAAACCCTCCTCACAAACCCACTGGTACATTCTCATAACACAAAGCCTGTTCACAACACACCAGCCTTTCACAGCAGGTCATTCTCCCGCCATGCCCCAGCTTGTGTGTGCCCAGCCCCAGTCTCATGTGTGTGCTTCCTCCCCAGATCTGCTACACAAGTTTCTGTGATACCCTGCGCCTGTTGGGGTGCTTCCAGGCCGAGGCTCAGCTGCAGCAGCCTGGTGAGGAGGTGCTGTGTCTCCCCGCCATCACAGGCAAGGCAGGGGAAGGCATCCTCGTCTCCAATGCCCTCGCTGATGACATCGACCTCAACACATTCCACACCATATTCACCACGCCCATCCTGGAATATGTGTGAGTAATGTCTTTCTTTACCCCACAGTGCAGGAGCCAGACCGGTGTTATTAACCCATCTGCTACAATTGGCACGGATTTGGCTTTCACTGGTAGCCTGGTAACATGTAGTCCCCAGTCTTTCTCTGCCTTTGTGGTGGATAGTGGAGTGTTTCTCATGTGGTATTGGTGTGCAGGATATCTCCTCCCAAGGTGCAGGACATTACATTTTTCTTCACTGAATTGTAGCAGGCACTTTTTTCTATTCCTGTAGCGAGAGAGAGAGAGAGAGAGAGAGAGAGAGAGAGAGAGAGAGAGAGAGAGAGAGAGAACAGCCAAAATAAGAATGATTAAGTCATTTATTTCTTGATCCATTGAGTCATTAGTTAACTCATCCACATATTAATTTCCTTGCATCTAGCTGTGTATTAGGAAGTAAGTTTTTCATCTGTATCTCTTCCCTTGTGTGTGTGTGTGTGTGTGTGTGTGTGTGTGCGTCAGGCCCCCGGCGGAGGTCCCCGTGTCGCTGGTGCGTGTGGTGCAGATCCTCCAGCTGATGTACCACATGGCCCTGGACGCCTTCGACAAGGCCTCACCGCCCTCCTTCAGCCCGCCAGACGTGGGACTCGCAGGAAAGGACGTGAGTCACTCTGGGAGGACTTTTGTAGCTTATTTAGACTTGTTTTTGTGTATCAAGTTTTTATTTACTTATGTTTTTGCTTACTTATTTAGTTATTTAGTTATTCTTTTGAACAGCAGAGGAGGCAGGCCCAGTAAAAAAATTGTGAGAAATTGTGAGAAAAGAAAAATTGTCAGGAATATTTCTGTGACTTGCTGGCCAACACAAAGTAGACCAAGGACCATGCCAAGGACAGTGAGAATATTTTGCTGCAGGAGTGTCTTGATACCTCCCCCCTGAGAGACTTTGTTATGGCAGGGAAGAACTAGAGATGGAGGAAGGCTGAGAGGGAGTGTAGCAGAGAGAGAGAGAGAGAGAGAGAGAGAGAGAGAGAGAGAGAGAGAGAGAGAGAGAGAGAGAGAGAGAGATATATTGAGAGATTTACATAGAAAATCAGACCACACAGACCCCATGGTCCAGACTAGGTGGTCTGTCCTTAAACCTAAGTGATTCTGCATTAATCAGAGAGAGAGAGAGAGAGAGAGAGAGAGAGAGAGAGAGAGAGAGAGAGAGAGAGAGAGAGAGAGAGAGAGAACCTCAGATGTTGCCTCCTGCCGCTCACGAGGCAGGTGTGGCTCTGTGTACATTTGGCACTCAGCAGCCACATGTGCCACAAATAAATGTAAACCTTCACATCCACAAGGAATGAGTGTATTCCAAAATCCCAAACTAGAAAAAGATTCAAGTTCACCAGGAAAAGCACCTCTGTGACAGTTCTCTGGGTGGCCGAGTGTGCCACTGTGCATGTAGCCAATTCTGTGTGTTGCTTTTGATCTAAAATTCCTGCACCTCTACCTGATCCTGTTTTCCACAGAACAAAGCGATGGATATTTCCCCGAGCAACAAGCGTCCGGTAGCCGGCCTCAACCTTGGCCCCATGCCGGCCGAGCCCGTCATCGTGCACGCCGGGGTGATCACCAGCCTGCTGCACCTGCTGCCCTCCATCCAGCACCCTGCACACCCCCGCCTGGCCTGCCTCCTCCAGCTGTACACGGCACACCTCATCAAGGTACTGCCAACACCACCTCTGTCAGGCCAGGCTCGGGGAAGGCTCAGGCTTAAGGAGCTTAGCAAAAACTATAAAGAAATTGACTGTTGAGAGTGATAAATTATATTGTGAAAGTACTAGTGGTCCAGGCTGTGGAGTGTAGGACGCTCTGGAGAAAAAATTACAGATTAATAGAATTTTATTGTATTTTTATTATACATATTGTAGTTTTATTTCATTGTATTTATTGTATAACTTGTAATCTTATGTGTGTTTTGTGTGTGCACTGTTTTCCCAGTCCCTGGTGAGGACGGAGCGTAACCAGCAGCTGATGTGTGAGGTGGGCCTGGCCGGCGACCTGCTGTCCCGCTGCTCCCAGGCGCTGGTCAACGAGCGCCACCCCCTCCACCCCCCCCTACAGTACATCTTTGAGAGGCTGGCAGCCCAGGCCATCCACCCCAGGGACCTCAGGTGGGCACCAACACTCACCACCCACCTGTCCAACACTTGCCTTGTTCCATTCCTTTATTTATTGTTTATCCTTATTTTTATGGCTATTTTATTTGTATTTGTTTATTCATTTATTTATTTTTTCATCCCCAGGATATTCTTGCGTCTGGGCAACCCCCTCAACTGCCGGAGCCTGGACGAGGTGGACCTGGGCCAGGGCCAGGCCACTTACAACGGCCCGGTGCCCCTCACCCGCATCAAGACGCTGGTCTCCATGACAACGCCCAGGGACTTCAGGTGAGGCTGTCATGCTTGCCCTGCCCTGGATGTAGACCTTCCTTGCCGAGGGGAATCCTGGGAGTGTAGTTTGACATTTTTATACATATTTGTTAACAGTAAATGAGGCAGGCAAAGGAACAATTTTTGTTAACCCGTCCACTGAGATTGGCATGGATTTCTCCTTCACTGGTAGCCTGGTAACATGTACTCCCACGTCTTTCTCTGCCTCTGTGGTGGATAGTGGAGTGTTTCCCATGTGGTATTGGTGTGCTGGATATCCCCTCCCAAGGTGCAGGACTTTACATTTTTCTTCATTGAATTGTAGCAGCCACTTTTTGTTCCATTCCTGTAGCTTGGTGATGTCTGACTGTAGGAAATCCACAGTGAAGGGGTTGACTCTTTACCAAAATACTACTCTTGTAAACTTTAGTAGAGGCAAAGATACTTGTAGAAAGAGGTTATAACTGATGGTCTTGATGAGGTAGATATTAGTACAGTGTTTCAAGTATAATGCAATAATGATAGGAATATAATTATGTTTCATAGTTAAATAGAAGGAGAGTGCCATGTGACTAGCATTACCTAAATAATACTTTGAAAGTCTCCTCTGCAGGGTTGGTACTCTGGTGTATCCCTCCTTTGTTGAGTTTGACATGAGTGCCGAGGGATTTGGCTGCCTCTTCCTGCCCTCCATTGCACCCCAGAGCGCCAGTGGAGGCTCCGTGGTGGGCTCAGCGCTCTCCTCCACTGAACCCAACGTCATTGGTGGCATCGGCACAGGTGAGGGACATGAAATGACTTGTTTTTTCACCATAGTCAGCAGCCGAATCTCCTCTCACCCAGGGCTAGAAGCTTGCCCCACAATGACAGCCTGAAATGTCTAAGTATACATCCTCGAGATTCTAGAAAGACTTATGGGTGCTTGGAGACCTGACTCAAGTTTATAAGTGCATGAAGAGCTTTAACCCGTCCGCTGTGATTGGCACGGATTTTGCTTTCACTGTTAGCCTGGTAACATACAGTCCCAGGTCTTTCTCTGCCTCTGTGGTGGATAGTGGAGTGTTTCCCATGTGGTATTGGTGTGCTGGATATCCCCTCCCAAGGTGCAGGACTTTACATTTTTCTTCATTGAATTGTAGCAGCCACTTTTTGTTCCATTCCTGTAGCTTGGTGAGATCTGACTGTAGGAAATCTGCAGTCAAGGGGTTGACAAAGGTATTGTTGACTGATATTGTTTTGGCAATAGTAGGACAAGGTGTGACTCATAGTAATCAGCTTGTCAGGTAAATTCAGACTTCAAGACAAAGGCAAGAACTGCTTTACTAACAGGGTGGTGGGTGAGTGGAACAGACCAGGCGGACATGTGGTAAGTGTCAGTAAGATAGGCAAGAACTGCTTTACTAACAGGGTGGTGGGTGGGTGGAACAGACCAGGCAGACATGTGGTAAGTGTCAGTAAGATAGGCAAGAACTGCTTTACTAACAGGGTGGTGGGTGAGTGGAACAGACCAGGCAGACATGTGATAAGTGTCAGTAAGATAGGCAAGAACTGCTTTACTAACAGGGTGGTGGGTGAGTGGAACAGACCAGGCGGACATGTGGTAAGTGTCAGTAAGATAGATGCTTTTAAGAAGAAGTCAAATTATATCATGAATAGAGAGGACAAGGAGTGGTAGGCTCAAGGAAGCTGTTTTGTGTAGGAGTCGACTGATCTCTTCCAGACTCTGTGTTCTTATGTTACTAGAGTATATCAAGACACCTCTCTACCCGAAATTGACTTCTTTTTTGGCCACTCTCTACTTTTGTCTGTTGTGTTGTTGCCCTTGAGCCATCTCCTTTGTTGTAAAAAAAAAAAAAAAAAAAATATTAACACAGGAACAGGTGCAGAGATGGGCCTAAATGTCTGTTAATTCTCCACTAAAAACAAATTCATCCTACCACATTTCACACCAGCTTTCCATCATGTCTTATTATATTTTCTCTATGCTTTCAAGAGGTGAGATAAATTCATGAGGAGAGAGGCCGGGGGGTGATGACACTAATGAGTCTGTCTGCCTCTCACCACCCCACAGGAGACAGGATCTTCCCCCCCCAGACCGGCCTGACCTACAGTACCTGGGTGTGTGTTGAGAAGTACAGTGACCCGCGCACTGACCCCCACTGTGTCCGCATGCTGACGCTGGTCCGCCATGTGCCCGGCCGCGACCACCACCTGGTGTGCCTGTCGGTGGTCATCTCAGCACGGGACAAGGCGCTCATCGTCTCCACGCACGAGACAAACTTCCCCCAGCCGGGCCAGGGTCAGTAGCGGCATGGCCTTGACACACACACACCTCTCAGGAGTTATCAGCTTTTTTTTAACTTTGAACTCGTCCGCTGCAATTGGCACGGATTTGGCTTTCACTGGTAGCCTGGTAACATACACTCCCAGGTCTTTTGCTGCCTCTGTGGTGGATAGTGGAGTGTTTCCCATGTGGTATTGGTGTGCTGGATATCCCCTCCCAAGGTGCAGGACTTTACATTTTTCTTCATTGAATTGTAGCAGCCACTTTTTGTTCCATTCATGTAGCTTGGTGATGCCTTCTGGTAGGAAATCCACAGGCAAGGGGTTATTATCAGTCAATTTATTTATTATTTGATTATTTGATGAATTATTTTATTGAAAACAAGCCGTCTATCCATCTCTCCATCCATGTATTTATTTCTTATGGTGGAGTTTCCAAGCTGTGTGTGGGCGGGGTCAGCCTTGTGCCGCCTGCTCCCTCACCATGAGAGACAAAATGTAACACCTTTCATTGTCTTCTCTACAAGGGCTGTGAGGCAAAGCTTCATGGAATTTTTGATCTTGGTTTTGCCTCGACAGCCTCCCACACGGCCAAGATAACAGTGTGTCATGTGTGCGTGTGTTTGTTGTGGCGCAGGTGTGACTGAGTGGGAGCCTGACGTGGTGGGGGACTTTGGGTGCCGGACTTGGTGCCCGGACCTGCTGACGGAGGGCCAGTGGCATCACGTCACCATCTCGCTCAGCCGCTCAGTGCTCAAGAACTCCTCGCTCTGCATCTACATTGACGGGCAGCTGGTCACGCAAAAGAAGCTGCACTACATCCTTCAGAACCCGGGAGGCGGGGCGGCCAACCTGACCATTGCCTCCTCTGTGTACGCCTACATTGGCACTCCTCCGGCTTACAGGAGGCACTCCAAGCTGGTGTGGAAGCAAGGCTGCTGCCACCTGGTGGAGGAGGTGCTGCAGCCACAAATGGTTAATCAGTTGTTCCAGCTTGGTCCTCACTACACTGGCAGTCTGCAGGCAGCACAAATCCCTGGTAGGTGCTTCAGGTGGGCCTCTCCTTAACATGTATTTATATAATTACTGTATACACTACTTAACACAGATAGGCAGTGTTAGCTGTCTAGGATTTTTAATAATTTTCATAAAATCGTTGAAGCTCACACCCTCACTGAACCATTTGAGGCGCCAAACACTGAGTGGAGAAAACACGCCTAAGGTTTTTGTCAAGATATTCCCACCTACACCTCAGCTTCTTGTGCTGGTGGCTCTGGGGAACATAATTGTACACTGAATATGTTTTTCGGGCTGAAATGGCGCTTGATCCTCAATATTACTCATACTCATACTCATTACTACTATTTGTTATTGACCTTTGACCATCATCCATTACACTTCCCGTCCCAACAAGGTGTGGACAGCCAGATCATGCAGGCCATCTCTGTCGTCCCTGAGGAGAAGGTCATCTTCGGCCTCAACGCCACAGCCATCTCTCACCTCACTCTCAACAAGATCAGGAAGATGTACTCCAAGGTGGACAACAAGGCAATAGCCAAGCAGGTGTGTAGCGCACCCAGCCACCAGAGCCTTGCCACCCTGCTGCACCGTGTGGCCTGGGTCATGCACCAGCAACATAAAGGAACAAAAAGAAGGATGAGGATAATAATAATGAAAATAATAATAGTAAGAATAATTTTGCACATAAAAATCACACGTAACAATAATTTTTCCAGCTGGGCATGTCATCCCACGAGAATGCAACCCCCATCCGCGTGGTGCACAACTCTGCCGGCCACCTGAGTGGTCCGTCGAGGTCCCTGGGCGGCGTGGTGATTGGCTACCTTGGCGTGCGAGTGTTCTGCCCGCGCCCGGTGGCTGCCATGCTGGACAACGTGGGAGGCTGCTCGGTCCTGCTGGGTGAGTGGGAGGAGCCGGCGGGTGCACTCTGTAAAATAAGGACGTGTTGAAACATTTGACTCATCATCTCTGACTGACTGCCTTCAATTGGTGCTTTCCTTGCTATCACATGGCACTATTTTCACTCTAACTGCCCTTCTCAACTTGCTAACCACATGCCTTTACCCCTCCCTGTACAAAAAAATATACCCAGGCTCATCCCTTTGCTGTCCAACTTGGTAATTCAAAAGTTATCCAGTATCTACATTCTTTCATTCCTTTGCTGCCCAACTTGGTAATTCAAAAGTTATCCAGTATCTACATTCTTTCATTCCTTTGCTGCCCAACTTGGTAATTCAAAAGTTATCCAGTATCTACATTCTTTCATTCCTTTGACAGGCAAACATTGGCATTGCCTCCTCTGTTGTCCCTTCTCATGCAACTTAAACTCTTTGAAGAGGAGAGGATCAGGAGACCTCTCAAACCAAAATTGATCACTCTTTTGTTATCTTTTGTTGTCTTCATTTTTAGGGGCAGGTTTTGCATCCACTTCATGATTTTTAACTGTCCTTGACCTGCCTCCTGCACTCTAAGAACAGGAAATGGAGCTGGAGGTTATGAGGTCATATCATTCATTCCCCACCCAAGCCCAGAGCACAGTTATGAACCTGAGTCTTGCACATTGCCCAGACTAGATTATGTTTGGTAACGGAAAAAGTGAATCCAGTTGAGGAAATGTCATATTTTGTTTCTGTTGGTTTGTGGTTAGTTTACATGTTATCCAGTCACCTGTTAATGATTTGTATATTTTGTTAAACTCTGATATCCGGTGATGAAGGTGACAGTCATGACCTCTTATGTGGCCTTGTTGATTTCCTGCCAGGCCTGGTTGCCATGTCCAAGGATGTGGAGTCCCTGTACGCCTCGGTGAAGGCGCTCTCCTGCGTCATCAAGACCAGCAAGACAGGTGGGTGTGGCCAAGGGGGAATGGCTTGGGGGAGGGGGCTGGGGGAGGCATGGCTGGGGGTGAGGGGGCCGGGGGAGGCATGGCTGGAGAAGGAGGGGGCCGGGGACTGCTGAGGCTGTGGAATTGGATCATTCAGTTCACTGCTTTAGTCAATTTTTCATTATTTAAATTTCTTTTTCCCCAATTTTTCTGTGTTGCCCCAAAAAGCTAAAAATGACCCTCGGCTGAAAATTCCAAACCATCGAGATGTCCAAAATGTTGGATGCCAGTATATTTATATTCTTTTCAGCCCAAGTTGAGATGAACCAGAGCCTTGGGTACCAGACGCTGGCTCTGTTGCTGCACCGGAAAAAGTGTCTCCTCAACTCCCACATCCTGCACCTGTGCATGAGTCTTGCTGGCTCTGGGGAGGCCCGGGAGTCCTCTGCCATCCCCAACACTCCAGCCTTCAACGACCTGCTCTGTGACCTGGAGGTGAGTGCCCCACACCCTTGCCACAGGGCCCGGGGCTGACTGTGTCACACGCTGCATGGTCTGTGCCTGGCTGGCCGGGCTGCTGCAGTGACAGATAGTACAGGTGTGTGTTGTATGTGCAGGTGTGGTGTGATGCGCCGGGGGAGCTGTGCCGCACGCTGATGGAGCACCTCCTGGAGCTGTCGCGGGAGTCTGGGGAGCGCCACCACAACGTGCGCAAGATGCGGTGAGTTGCCGTGGTGGCCTGGCAGGATGGCACCACTTCACAAAATACTTACCACAGCAGGGGCCCTCAGACACAAGGAAGTTTTGGAGTATGTGATGTTTCTTATACGACCTTCTTGGTGTAGTGGTCCACGACAGACACATGATGGTGCTGGAAATGAGCCTGGACAAGGGTGAACAGTTTGGCTCGCTGGGCTTTCCTCTCAAGTCCCTCAAAGACTGTGGGTGACAGGCTGGACCAAGATAACATGCCATTTGTGTGTGTTTTCACCTTAGAATTATATTGTTAGTCAGAGGCATGTCATCAGCACTGCAGAACTTCCTGGTGTGCTGAGGCTAGTGGGGTTTGATAACCTGTGAGCGTGAGTTCTTGAGGAGCACAAAGGGCAGCAGTGTTTGGGGTCTGAGTGTGTGTTTCTCTCCAGGTCACTGCACCTCGTCCAGCGTCTGCTGCGTCTGCTGTGGGAACAGTCTCAGGGGAAGGAGGCAATCTCCACCTCCCCCTCCAACAACTCCTCCTCCGTCTCCAACACCTTCGCTTCTCTCAATAGCAACAACAATCACAACCCAGCCACAAGTGCTGCCTTGGCAGCCTCCAACAACCAGCCTTCACTCTCATCTCAGACCACGTCGGTCATTTTCACGCTGCTCAGCACCCTCCTGGCTAACAACCCTCACCCCCAGGACCTCCTCAGGTCAGCATAGCCTTGGTTCACATCCTCTGCTCCATTCTTATGCCCATAAATATGTTTCATGTTGTGTCTTGCTTGAGACTATGCTCTGAAGGTTTGGTCTGTCCATAGTGCCTACAGTGATTTCCTTTCCCCCGTGACAGCTTTGGTCAGTTCATCGTGTCAACGCTGCCTATCGTCAGCATATCAGAAAAGCACATTGAGCTGAAGACGTCCGGTGAGGAGAATGGCGACACCTCCTGCCAGTCTGTGAGGAACATTCTCCTGAGGAACAAGTGTCTTGAGATTATCCACTCCCTCCTCTACAACTCAAACAAAAACACAATTCACCTCGGGTAAGACTCCTAGCCTCATCATAATCACGGCATGAAGAGAGAAGCAGTCATCTTGGTTTATGAAACACACAGTTGTTAAAGATATTCTAATGGCCTTTTTTTCCCACATGTTCAGGTTCTGTGAGGAGGTGGTGAAGGTCTTGGGGCTGGACTGGGTTCTGCTCTTTGCCCAGGGTCACCTTCACCCCTCCACTGTACTCATTGCCTTGCGCATGCTTGTGGCGCTGCTCTCCAACGCCTCCATCCTGCAGAAGTTCCGCGACGCCACGCAGAACGGTGGCTGGATGACGGATGCACACCAGGTCACCAGCAACAAGTCTGGACAGTTTCTAGGTGGGTGCTGACTGTTCTTCACTCCCAAGGTCGCTGTTTAGGGAATAAGCATATATATCAGAAATCCTCATAGCACCCTTGAGCTGACTCCTTTACACACGGCACAAAAAAGTCCCACTAGTTCCAAATTGATAGATCTCACTAGAATAACACCTCCATTTTGCTCAGATTTCTTTGGTGCCTGTCTCGTGTTAAATGGTGTCTTGTGTATTTAGTATGAAGCTCTAGGAAGAAGCCTTTTTCTTGCAGGTTACTCGGTGGGGTCGGTGGTGCGCTCGCTGAGTGAAATCCGCGAGGAGGCGTGGCACGTACCGGGCTTCCAGGTGTTGACATGGCTCGTACCGCACCACATTCACATCCCACAAGTGTACTACCTCCTGTTGGCGCTTCTGCTTGGCCAACCCGTCAAGAATGTGCAGAACAACACCAAGGTCAGCACCACACACCAACAGTTAATCAGTCTCTTGTATTCTCTTTTATTTATCTCTTAAAGACACTGTTACCAGACCACTTGTTAACCTGTCCGCTGCGATTGGCATGGATTTGGCTTTCACTGGTAGCCTGGTAACATACAGTCCCAGGTCCTTCTCTGCCTCTGTGGTGGATAGTGGAGTGTTTCCCATGTGGTATTGGTGTGCTGGATATCCCCTCCCAAGGTGCAGGACTTTACATTTTTCTTCATTGAATTGTAGCAGCCACTTTTTGTTCCATTCCAGTACCTTGGTGAGGCCTTCTGGTAGGAAATCTGCAGTCATGGGGTTAAGAATCATCCTCTCTCTTGTATTCTCTTTAAGTCTCCATCCCTTGCTAACCACATACTTTAATCTCTTCCTTGCACAAAAAACTATACTCAGGCTCATCCCTATGCTGTCCCACTCTATAATGCAAAAGTTATCCAGTATCTACATTCTTTCATCCCTTTCACAGTCTTCCTTTCTTACAGCTGGACCTGGACACCATCTGGACCTTCGTGTTTGGTGTCCCGGCCAGCCAGTGTGCCACCACCATCTCCGGCCGCGTGTCCCTGTGTCCCGAGGCAGCCATTGCCATCCTCACCATGGTCCGGGCAATGCTCAACCAGGAGGACAAGGGGTCTGTATTGCCTCTCAAGACACCCTCCTCTAGAAACACCTCCACAGGCTCTATACTCCATTAGTCTGCTTGTTCCTCCTTTCTCACTTAGGGGAAGGAGGAGGAGGAGGAGGAGGAGTCTGTATTGCCCCTCACCTCAACCTCCTCCCAAAACCCCTTCTCTGGCTTTTCTCTGCTCCTCTGCACCACCAAAGTCTGCTTGTCTCTCCTTTCTCGGTGTTTATGGTTGCCTACTTTCTTGCACACATTGAAAGGATAAGGAGTCTGTGCTGCCCCCTCGCCATCCTTATCTCCAAGTCTCTCCACTCTTCTCCACTTCTCCGTCGTGTCACCAAAGTGTTGCGGTCTCCTGCCCTTCGCTGTACTGCTTAAATACATACTTCTTTTTCTTTCTCCTTTCCCTCCTTTTTCATTTGCTTCCTTTTTCCTTTCTCCCTTTCCCTCCTTTCTCCTTTCTTTTTCCTTTCCCCAGCGTCCACCTCTGTCTCTCTGGTTCTGGAGGATTATTAGTTTTGTATCGGAAGTTTTTGTTTGTTTTTGTATGTATCTTATTTTCTGTGTTATTTTGTATCATATTTATGGCATTATTTTGTGTTATTTTTTGGTTTGGTTGCAGCACTTATTTGATTGTTGTATTTACTTTGTTTTCTTTTGTTCCCTTGACAGGAGGTGGCGCACTCGTAGCCGTGGCAGTGTGTAGGTATTGTTTGGCTGTTCTGCCACACTGATGTCATGGCAAGCAAGTTGTAGCCTGCTTCTGCTCTTGAGGCTTTTCTTACACCTTGTTCCGAGGCAGGAGTGGCTCTAACAAACTAACATGATGGCATTCACTTACATTTCTGTCACATAATATTACACATCACATCAGTCATCCGTTTAGTGGTCAGCCGCTTGGCCCTCTGACAGTCTCCCCTTTGCCTGAGTAGCACCAGAGTGGTTCGGGTGCTCTCTAAGGACACAGCGTCTCACCGTCCACACAGAACCACAAGTCCATTACACATGTTTGCCAGCTCCTGAACACTACACATGAGGTTCAAGGAAGTATAGAGTCCTCTTCTGGGGAGACATGATGTCCCCAGGCCAGTCCCCACCTAGTGGTGTGTTGGTGCCTCCCCCAACCCTTCTTTATCAAGTAACTTCTTCACCATCATTGCTCTCTGCTGAGATTCCCGTCTTTCTTCTTCTTATGGTATGGAAGTGAGGCCTTGTAACATAATCCTGCAGTATGCTGCCCCCACTAACTGAGAGGAAAGAACCTTCCCCACTAAATAAAATGGTCCTATAATCACCTGTTCTCTTTGACAAAGTATATTTACTGTTAACATGTTATTAAATATGTATGGCACCATATGGCCCCAATCTTTCAGTGCCAAGAGGGAAACTCTTAGTAAGTCAAACAGTCCTGGATGTGGCAGGAGGTGGCACTGCCATCAACAAGCAGGCCACACATCCCTCATGCATATTTCCCTCTTCTTACATGAGAGGTTCATCTGCATTGCAATGACTGCCTTCTCTTGACTGCATGCCACTGAGTGAGGGGGCTAGACCACTAACAGACGGGAATGGGTTGTTACCTGTGCTAGAAAACATTATTGCTTGAGGTTCTTTAGTTTACAAAAATTAGCAAGAATTTAAATATAACTGATTGCCCCAAAAAGTTTAGACCATAATATTTAACCCAAACACCAAAGTTCTTCCAAGGTCACCTCGGTAGCATTTCTGAATCTTTTCCTGAGTTCTTTTCCTAATGTGTAAGCTGCCTTTTTTTTTTCAGGTGAGATCTTTATCTTCCATGCCCTGCTTTCTGTCACTTTGCTGCACTTCATATCAACACAGTACAGTGTTATGGAAACTGTTCTTTTGTCAACATAAAAGCTAAAATATCTCTTGAGTAAATCATTTCTCCCTGCAGGAAGGACCTCCCTGAGTGGCTGCAGAGTTACCCAGTCACTCTCATCCAGTTCCTTCGGTTCCTCTACCAACAAAACGGTGACTTCCTGCCCGTGTTCCTCTCTGGGGACGTGTTGGGAGCCCTGGCCTCCTCCCTCTTCCCCTACACCACCTCCTCGGAGCCCCAGAGCCTCACTTCGCCGGATGATGACAAGGTGGGCAGCGGAGGAGTCAGGTTTACTTGTGTGGATTTATGGAAAAGTTGAATGTTTTAGGTGATTTTTAACCCGTCCGCTGCGATTGGCACAGATCTGGCTTCACTGTTAGCCTGGTAACATATAGTCTCAGGTCTTTCTCTGCCTCTGTGGTGGATAGTGGAGTGTTTCCCATGTGGTGCTGGTGTGCTGGATATCCCCTCCCAAGGTGCAGAACTTTACATTTTTCTTCATTGAATTGTAGCAGCCACTTTTTGTTCCATTCCTGTAGCTTGGTGAGGTCTTCTTGCAGGAAACTCTCAGTCATGGGGTTAATGGCAAGGTTGGGACATTGAGTTCTTCAGATTTCAAGGAAGGCAACACTGCAGCAGACTCTAAGAGGCTGGAGAGTTGGCAAGAGGAGAGTTGATGAAAGTGTTAGCAAGTGGAAAGGAGTGGAGATGATGCTGATGGCCTCCCTTGTGTTGGCAGTTCCAGGGTGGCCGGGACATGGTGGTGCGCGGGGAGAGTGACGGGACACTCACCAACCACCCGGCCAAGCAGCAGGTGGTGGACTTCCTCAAGAACCTGGTGGTGGACTCCCTGTCGCTGCCGCCAGCCAGCAAGACGCCGCACACCATTGACCTGCTGCTGGAGGTATGTAGTGGACGGCAGGCTGCATGCACGTTGTCAAATAAAATAAAGTGAAATAAAATACTTTCAAATACACAAATAAAATGCTTTCCCATCCTGTCGCCCACCCCTCCCAGGCCACCCCGGAGAACAGCAGCGAGGCGCAGGTGTGTGAGTTCCAGACACAGCTCCTGGGCACCCTCATGGAGCACCTGCTGGACGCTGACATTCTCATTGGGGAGGGAGCGGCCTTGCCTGTGGTGGCTGGCGGCTCCATCCAGCACATCGCTCCCAACGTGTTTTACTTGGCGGCCAGAATTGTGGACAAGCTGTGGGCAGGTGAGTTCTATGTCCAGTGATGCTGCCCCGGAAAGAAGTGTTTCTCTGTGCTGCATATGCCGGGGAAAAGTCAGTTATGTAAAGTCATTCCTTCTCTCCACAAGGCTACAACATGTTTGATTTAGAGATAAACTTAACTTCAAAGAAAAGCAATTTCCATCCAAAAACTGATCCCCTAAACTTTGCCTTAAAAACTGTTCAAAGTTTTTAGTTTTCCTGACCATGTCCAGGTGTCTGAGATTTGACTTTGCCACCCTCCCTCCAGCCACCTCTTCCTTACCTCCCCCAGGCATGTTCAACAAGGATCCACACGAGGTGTTTGACTTCATCATCAAGCTCATCTCCCAGGCCAAGCGCAGAGCCTCGGGCATCAACCTGGAATCCATCTACCACTGCCTCAACCGCACCATCCTCTACCTCCTCTCCCGCCCTACAGACTCCATCGCTGCCCAGATGTCCATATTAGAGGCACTGCATAAACTCACCACGCACAGGTCAGCCTAGCTTTTAACCCGTCCGCTGCGATTGGCACGGATTTGGCCTTCACTGGTAGCCTGGTAACATACACTCCCAGGTCTTTCTCTGCGTCTGTGGTGGATAGTGGGGGGTTTCCCATGTGGTATTGGTATGCTGGATATCCTCTCCCTAGGTGCATGACTACATTTTTTTCATTTAATTGCAGCAGCCACTTTTTTATCCATTCCTGTAGCTCTGTGAGGTCTTCTTGCAGGAAATCTGTAGTCAAGGGGTTAATATGTCAGTGATGTTTGCTTTTCAGGAATTACCATTCACAATTGAGTCAGATCAGGACGCTAGTATTCTCCAAGGTGAACTCAACAGATTATATGACTGGGCGGATAAATGGCAGATGGAGTTCAATGTAGGGAAGTGCAGTATTCTGAGTGTAGGTAGGAACAACCCCTCACATAACTATTGTTAAATGACACTCTCATAAGTAGGTCTGGGTGCGAGAGGGATTTAGGGGTCTTAGTGAGCTCTGATCTCCGTCCAAGGGCACAATGCATTCAAGCTAGAAATCGAGCTAATAGGGTACTGGCAACAGAAGCCCAAGTCTTCCTCAAACTATATTTAACATTAGTTAGACCTCATCTTGATTATGCGGTTCAGTTCTGGTCACCATACTATAGAATGGATATCAAAATGTTAGAATCGGTGCAGAGGAGGATGACTAAGATGATTCAGGGTTGAGAAACTTGAGGAAAGACTCAAACAATTAAACTTGCATTCTCTAAAAAGGCGAAGGGTGCGTGGAGACATGATCAAGGTTTATAAATGGATGAAGGGCTTAAATAAGGGGGATATTCATAAGGTTTTGTTGGTAAGAGAACCAGAATGGGTTTAAACTGGATAAATTCAGATTCAACAGGGACATAGGCAAAAATTGGTTTACTAACAGAGTGGTGGATGAGTGGTGAGTGCCAATACAATTGTCACATTCAAAAATAGACTAGATAAATTCATGGACAGCGATATTAGGTGGAGTTAGATACGGAGCAGACTCTCTTATGTTCTTATGTAATGCTTTACACCACTCAGGCTTTCACCTTCTCCTTCAGCCATCCATGTCTGTGCTAGAAGCCAAGGAGGCCTCATGCTCCCTGGTCTCATTCCCTCAATAATTCAAAAAACTCTTCAACACTGTACTGTCTACTCATTGACATGCACTACCTTTCTTTTTATATAAGAAAGCCTTTATGTTCCTTTTGATGAGTGGCATCCTACATTATAGATTCTTCAGCATCCTGCAGGGCACCTCTGCCCCCACTATCATATGCTTTTCCCAAATCCTTGAATGCAGTCCAAAGTTTCCTCCTTTTCCCAAGATATATTTTGTACTGTCAGTTAAGTGGCAACATTCTGACCAGTGCATTCTCTTTCTTTCCTCGACCCTCCTTTTTTTCGCCTATAGCATCAGTAGGCTTTCTTGACAGGACCTGCTGGTCAGCCTCGGCCTGTGATGGCACAGGCAGGTGTTTCATAGTGGCAGCATCTTGCTTGGCTTATGTCAGCACATGGCGGGGGGCAGGACTTGAACCCAGGTCCTTCAGGACACCACACCCACATGCCGAACACTCAGCCACTGCCTCTCCATCCCTGCCCTTCACTTATCTTTCCCTTTGTAGGTCTGGGCAACCATTCAATCAAGGCTCTCCCAACACACCCTCTCTGGCACACTGAACCAGCCCATGACTGCTGCACTCACCCCTGTTTACCTTCCTTGATACAGGAAGACAGCTGTGGCTTTCATCCCATCCCCTGGCACCACCCCAGCCATGCTTCCAAACTAGTCTGGTTAACTTAAACACCCACAGAATAACCCCAAATAATACATATGAAGCATAAAGCTTTATCTCCAAGTAGTAGCTAAGCCATCATTGTGCACTGCAGAGATGGTGTCAGCAGTTTTGCAGGACACTCATTATTTTCTTGCTCTGTTGTGCCGACAGGACCGTTGTGTTCGGCGCCGGCAACCATGAGCCTGAGTTTGTTGCCTGCCTCACCTACTGCCTCCTGCAGCTGACGGCAGACCTCAAAATTAAGTAAGTTTTCTACATTTAGCAAATATTTCATCTCACTTTTTACACTCAGCAAGCAAAATCTTTATTAATATCTTACTGGGGCTTTTGTACTCCTTTTTGTTTGAGTGTTGCCTTGTTGGGCGAAGGCTTTGCTTTCACAGTCCCGGGGAGTGAATCAGCCCACTAACCAGCAGGTAAACTCATCAGAACTTTATCATAAGAGGTCTGTCTCAAGTCACCTGTACTGACGGTCCACACTCCCTCCTGCCCCACAGCACCGAGGTAACAAGTCGCTCCACATGGCACGTCAACCCGGTGGTGGAGGGCACCGGGGTCGGGGCCGAGCCATGGGACAGCAGGCCAGACGGCGGTGCAGGGAAGGAGGGCAGCGTGCGTGACTTTGCCGAGGCCACGGCCACCCAGAGCCACAACCTGATGATAACGGCTGCCACCAGGGTCTGGGAGGAGCTCTACATAACCAAAAAACCTGCCATTGAAGAGGTCAGTAGAGTCAGGGGCTGCTTGGCTCAGCATCTCTCTGCTTACTGACTGTTTTACCACTTGCAGTCTACTTGCCATCTTTTATTGTTATTTTAATACTGTATGTCTTTTTCAACTTACAAACTGTGTCTCCATCCCTCCTGTGCTCTCACTGCACAAGACTTGCAATTGAAGCTCATGTGTAAGCTCTTCAACTCCTATTGCATTGACTCTATATCTGCCTCTTTTTCTCCGTTGGTCAGGTCTACAAAGTGTCCCTGAGTGCGGGCAGCGGCAAGGCCCCGGAGCTGGCCAGTGTCAGGGACTTGGTGAACGAGGCCTCGCAGCGCCTCTGGCTGGCTTTCCTGGAAGGGGAGAAGAAGCAGTACTCTCGCCTCTCCTGGGAGATCCCCACACAGATTCAGAGTGTCACCAATGTAAGGAGTTGCATTCTATTTATTTTTTCCTAATACCTATCCTGAAACAAATGATCCTGTTTGTCCAACCCACTGACCTTTCATAACGATCTCTTCCCACTTCATAGCAAACCCAAATCATTGGACATAGATTATCTGGATTTTCAAAAGCCATTTAGTAAAGTTCCTCACGATAAACTCACTGCGTTGCACCGTGTGTGTTGCTCCTGAGGCTCATCAGGGCTTTAAAATTTTGCCTTGACATGATCACTATATAACCTTCCTTCCTTCCTGAGTGTTTGTGTCTCTTCTGTTTCCTGTTTAGAAGCTTCAGAAGGTGACTGGAGGCTTGACGAGGCTGGCTTCACGCACCAAAGGCCGCCGGGAGGACAGCATCGTGACGCGGAAGGTCACCATGCCCATGGCCGACGTCCAGATGGCCACCTTCACCCACATCTCCATCATTGGTGACCTCATTGACCTGCAGTACAGGCAGCACCTGCAGGTGTGTGGCACCTCAAGCTGAGGGACACTTCCTGTCCCTGCTGACATAAGGATAATAATGGGAAGGGAGGCTGAGAGTGAAGTGGGAAAAAACAATGAAATAAGATTTGATCTTCATAATATAGTGAACACAAGGAGTTCCTCAGTGTGATGGCAGCTTTCTGGTTCACAGAGCCTTTACACTTGCATGCCAACTCAATGTGTTCTGCATTTCTCATCAATTGTTTCTACATTTTCCTGCTTGTCCCGTTCACACCCCAGAAAACGAAACACATGACCAGCTACGTGTGGGAGTCCTGGCAGCGGTGTGAGCGGGAATTGACGCGAGAGCGTGGGCTGTGGGGCCCCATGAAAGGCTCACACCTGGACAAATGGATCCTGGATGCCACAGAGGGTCCCTGCAGGATGAGGAAGAAGATGGTGCACAACAGACTCTTCTACAAGCACTACCCTTACAAGCAACACATAGAGAACCCTGAATGTGTAAGTCTGCTTGTGGGGATTGTTGGCTCCTCCAAGCAAAATGTCCTGCACAGTTTAGGGTAATGTGAGGGAGAGGCAGCTCTGATATTAGAGTGAGGTGCTGACCTTGTCTCTTCTAACATACAAAGTTGCCAAATCCAGTCTTTCTAGTGCCTCCTCATATAGCCTGTCTCTCAAGCTGGGCAACATTTTAGTATACACCATCTGTGGTAGTGGTGTTGGTGGAGCCAGGCGTATATGTTTGACTCTGTATATGTTGATTTAAGTAATGGATAGATATACAAATGTGTGTTTTTATTTTTTTCCAGAGACAACTTAAGTACAAAGTAGCCACGAGTTTTGACAGCAAGGAGCACGCGGAGAAGCGCCGGCCCGAGGGGCTGTCCGACGCTGACATGTGGGAGAAGGAGCCGGTGATAGAGGAGGAAACCACTACCCTGGATGCCACTGACAGCTTTGCCGGCCGGGAGGTTGGTGACATCGGTGAGTGCCACGGCCAGCGCTGGGTTCACGAGGGGCAGCGGCATCATCACTTGTTGAGCTTCATTTCATTCCATCACTAATGACTTTTGGGAATTAGAAAATGACCTGTTCGCTGAATTCATCCTGTTGAAAGTGTAAAATGAGGAGGAAGAATAGGCGTTGTGACCTGCTGGAAATCCTTATAATTGTTAACTGGAAGTGTTTGTCGCGAATCCTTGTTAGCCCTTAGATAGCGCTGGAACTCTGTACAGACAGTCCAAAATTCAGTCAGTCAGTTTTGTATGGCAGAAATATAACAACACTTTCAGATTGCAGTAGAATCTATATATAGACGATATTTAAAACATCTATTGTGCAGCGTAACTATATTAATGCTACGGTCCTAAGGTCGGTAGTGACTATATATAGATCATTCATTGTGGGGGGAGCTACTCTTCAAATACTATTGCCGTCTGAGGGTTAATGCTGGGTCTTGTCTCCTTCCTGCCCTGCCAACCTGTGCCCCGGAGCAGACATGAAGGGGCTGCAGGGTGCCATAGTGAAGACCGGTGGACGGCCGGCCTCCGATATTGAGGACGACAATGACTCCCTGGACATTGGAGAGATGGTTGGCCAGGACACCTCGGCCCCGACAGACGACTCACAGAACCCAGACAACCAGACCCTCCTCAGGCTCCTGGACTATGGGGAAAAGGTGAGGGCCCGGCAGCCTTTCCTCTGCTCTCCTGCCTCTAACACTGGTGCTCCTGCTCATGTCTCCTGCTGTTCTTCATGGCCACTGTTCCTCTCATCTTAACCCATCTGCTGCGATTGGCATGGATTTGTCTTTCACTGATAGCCTGGTAACATATAGTCCCAGGTCTTTCTCTGCCTCTGTGGTGGATAGTGGAGTGTTTCCCATGTGGTATTGGTGTGCTGGATATCCCTTCATTGGTAGCCTGGTAACATATAGTCCCAGGTCTTTCTCTGCCTCTGTGGTGGATAGTGGAGTGTTTCCCATGTGGTATTGGTGTGCGGGATATCCCTTCATTGGTAGCCTGGTAACATATAGTCCCAGGTCTTCCTCTGCCTCTGTGGTGGATAGTGGAGTGTTTCCCATGTGGTATTGGTGTGCTGGATATCCCTTCATTGGTAGCCTGGTAACATATAGTCCCAGGTCTTCCTCTGCCTCTGTGGTGGATAGTGGAGTGTTTCCCATGTGGTATTGGTGTGCTGGATATCCCCTCCCAAGGTGCAGGACTTTACATTTTTCTTCATTGAATTGTAGCAGCCACTTTTTGTTCCATTCCTGTAGCCTGGTGAGGTCTGACTGTAGGAAATCCACAGTGAAGGGGTTAATTCACATGCTGGGGCCACAGTCCTCCTGCAGCCTCATTGCAAAAGGTTCCGGTTCACCCTCATTCCTCTGCCTCCCTCATCGAATGCAGGAGTTACCAGTGTCTCTATTTTCTCATCTCTTTCTTTGGTAAATTCTGCACACCCTCCATGACCTAAAGTCCTTCATGGCACCTTTCAGAGTAATAGTAATAATTCTTTGGGCATCTTCCTGTTTTCTCTATTGGAAGGAGCGTGCTGTTGTTTTTATTTTGTTTTTCACGTGTCCTGCCTCCTGTGTGCCATGAACAATGATGGGTGATGAAACAAGTTGCTCTGATAATCCCGTCCAAATTGTTATACATTGTGGCGCGGGTGTCCTTCCAGATCAGCCATATGTTCCGCTGCGCCAGAATACAGGGCCTGGACACCATAGAGGGCCTTCTGCTCTTTGGCCGAGAGCACTTCTACATAGTGGATGGGTTCACTTTGCTCAAGAGTCGGGAGATCCGGGACATCGCCTCGCTGCCGGAGGGTTCCCACGAGCCCATCGTGCCCTCCACCAGTCCCCTCGCCGGCCAGGAGCAACACGCCTGCTCAAAGTTCCACTACGACGAAATCCGCGAGGTTCATCAGAGGAGGTGAGAAGCATTGCTCACTACTTGGATGAAAAATTGCTACCAGTAAATTGGTGTTGTACAGACTCAGGTAAAAGTTGAATTAAGATACAAACTTAAAGCCAAATTCAGGGAGTAGAATTTTACATGATGGTACTTCAGGAGTCTGCATTAATCTCTCAATCAAACATATCATAGCCTCTGAGGGGCTGACTTTGACCTGAAATCTTACACTAGAATCAGTACAGTACTTGCCTCTGATATCCTCACTGCTTTTGTTTGATATATATCAGTATATTCAGAGCCCTGAAACCCTGCCTTTGGAAAGCGCTTAGACACCAGACACATTCAGCCTCTCTCGTAGCTTTCAGTTGTCCCTCTCTCCTCTGCATTCTCCTCTGTCCCATTGTCTCATCCAGAGCCAGCCGTCTGCAATACCTTACCGCTTTTCATCCCACGCCGGGATTCGTGGCAGACTCCCCTCATTTCCTCATAAAATGCCCCTGAAACACACTCATTGGTTAAGTAGGAGAGTTTGCCAGTATGTTAATGTGTGTAAGGTCCCTCTTGTTGGTTTTGTTTCAGGTACCTCCTACAACCCATTGCCTTGGAGATATTTTCATCCGACGGGAGGAACTACTTGCTGGCGCTGCCTCGCAAACTGCGCAATAAAACATATCAAAGGTTTGTGTTCCCCGGGCAGTGCACTGAGCCAGGCTAGCAAGGGTTGTTGACTGTAGCATAGGCATTCTTTTTACAGCAAAGGCAGCAGCTCTGAGCCAAAACAAAAACAGATACAGAAAACTCCATCCTGCATTGCTCCCATAAAGAGAATAAAAGCCAAAAGGGCCATTAAATTTGATTAGATTTACATATATTCACATAGATATTCAGAGCACACAGACCCTGTGGTCCAGACTAGGTGTCTTGATCCTTTCCTCTTGAAGGCATTCAGTTTGTAGAAAGGAGGGAATACAAACAATGGGGTGCTGTTTCAGAGTTTACCAGTGAAAGGAATGAAAGAATGAAGTTACTGGTTAACTCTTGTATTTGAATTTTGGATAACCAAGGTATTAGCTAGAGCAGAAAGTCTTGTTGATCAGGACTGCAGTAGTGGTGGAGAGAGACAGGCTGTTAGCAAATTAAGAAGAACAGAGTGGAATTTCATAAAGTCTGAGTGAAGAGTGGATTGTACAATGGAGCGTTTAGTGTACACTGAGTGTGTATTGTCAGGACGAGTCTGGTGCTAAGTTCCCATCAGTGTTTTGTTCTGTGCCCGGCAGGTTGCTGATGGTGTGCACCGGCCTGGCCGACAACGCCCAGCAGTCTGTGGAGGGCCAGCGACGGTCAGCCAGCGTGGAGCAGGCGGGCGGCCTCTTCTCCTCCATCATCGGGGAGACCTCCGTCACACACCGCTGGGTGGTAAGGGAAGGGGGTGGGGGCCTTGACATGGCCATGTTAGGCTTTGTGCTACTCCTGTATCACACTGGTTGGTCTTGTGCTGTTAAGAACACAGACAGAAAGCCTGTACAATAGTCAAGAGTGAATGCAGTCAGTAGTGGCAGTAGTAGTGTTAATCTGGTACTATTCTGAACCTGCTGTACAAACCCTTTATGGTAAATAGCAGGAGCAGCAGTATAACAGTTTGTTGTAGCATTTGTCAAAAGCAACACACAACAGCCAGCCTCAGCATGGGTACACACCTGTTCCTCTAGAGTCTAGACTGTTTTGACACGTTCTTGATACAGTATTCTTCTCTGGTGATAAAGACCACTAGCAAGCACACTTTTATACCAAAGTTATATAACTGACTGATAATTAATAGAAAATTAATGATGCAACTTGCTAGAGGTAAAGGAATGAAGCTCCTGCCCTAGGGCAAGGCTACTTTTGCCAGAAGCAGAGGAACAGGACAGCCACAGCAGTGACAGAGGTGGTGCTCACTGCTGCACACAGCCTCTGCCTCCCAGCATGCTGAGACAAGCAACCCTCAGCTCCTCATGCCTCTCAACACACTGGCTGGGTGTCCTCACAAGTTTTAATGCCTTTGGTTTAGTAGCAACTGGAAGAGTAACAGTAATGGCAAGAGCATTCTGTCTCAGACACGTTTTTGTCTCCCCAGCGTGGTGAGATCAGCAACTTCCAGTACCTGATGCACCTCAACACCCTGGCTGGACGCTCCTACAATGACCTCATGCAGTACCCCATCTTCCCCTGGGTGCTGGCGGACTACACCTCCGAGGAGCTGGACCTTACCTCCGCAGCCACCTTCCGAGACCTCTCCAAACCCATGGGGGCGCAGGTCGGTGGCCTTGCCGGCTCACATGCTAGATTATTTCTTTTATAAACCGTAATAGATACGAACATCCATCAAAATGAATCGTATGAAATGACTTGACATGACTCGACTCGATGTGACTCGCTTGGTGTAAATGCAGCCTAAGCAACAGCCTTTTATGTTTTCTCTTGCCTATGGCTTTAAGTCTTCCAAGAGAGGAGCATTGAGACACCTCTTGAAATAGATTTGACCAATGTCTTTGTACATATATGTATTTCATTCATCTCGTTCAATTTCTTGTCTTTTTTTTTTATATATATGCCACTGGGAGAATTAAAACTTATTATTATTATTATTATTATTATTATTATTATTATTATTATTATTATTATTATTATTATTATTATTATTATTATTATTATTATTATTATTATTATTATTATTATTATTGCACTTCAGGCATTTTGTGTGTGGAGCATTTTTCCTCAGTGTGTCTTGTATCATATAAGAATTGCACCCTCCCTGTTGCTGAGCTGTGGGTGCTGTTGTTGCAGACCCCCGACAGGCTGGAGCAGTTTGCCAAGAGGTACCGAGAGTGGGATGACCCTTCCGGGGAGACGCCGCCCTACCACTACGGCACCCACTACTCCTCGGCCATGATCGTGTCCTCCTACCTGGTGCGCATGGAGCCCTTCACCCAACACTTCCTCCGCCTGCAGGTACAGTAACCTGCCCCCCACCTCAGGCTGTTCATCAGGAGTAGGGTGATTTGTGTTGCAAAAATCAGTTCTGGTAATACTCTTGGCTCCAAGGTGCAAACTTAACCTGTCTGCTTCGATTGGCACGAATTTGGCCTTTACTGTTAGCCTGGTAACATACAGTCCCAGGTCTTTCTCTGCCTCTGTGGTGGATAGTGGAGTGTTTCCCATGTGGTATTGGTGTGCTGGATATCCCCTCCCAAGGTGCAGGACTTTACATTTTTCTTCATTGAATTGTAGCAACCACTTTTTGTTCCATTCCTGTAGCTTGGTGAGGTCTTCTTGCAGGAAATTTTCTGTCAAGGGGTTAATGGTCCATGTGCCTTACAAGCTGCAGTTTGGTCATTAGGTAATGCCCTGCAAGGAAGCCAGGGTGTGAGACAAGGCGCTGGCTGTAACATCACATCAGTCCGGACCTCCTTTTATTTGCATTTTGACTTTTTTCTAACTTTAATAAGAGAGGGTTGACTTTTTGAGAATGTGTTCTTATTAATTTGTTTTTTTATCTTTTGGGGTGTTTTTTTTTTATCCTTCCTTGCCATGTCTCCTCTTAGGCCAGGATCAGAGGTAGAAACACTAGGCAAGACAGACTGTGCTGCTGCCTGTAGTGTGTCAGGGAGTGTTGGTTGGCATGGCAGAGTCTTGCTGAGGGACAGTGTTGTTGACGGCTGTGTTTGTCTGTGCTCCAGGGCGGACACTTTGACCTGGCCGACCGGATGTTCCACAGCATGAAGGAGGCCTGGCACTCAGCCTCCCGCAACAACATGGCTGACGTGAAGGAGCTCATCCCAGAGTTCTTCTATCTGCCAGAATTCTTTGTCAACTCCAACAAGTTTGACTTAGGTATGTTCATCCAATTTTATATAATCATTATTGCCAGCAGCCTCTTGTGGTTATTTCCTGGCACTGGCTCACAGGAACAGTTGTGTGCCAGTGTTCCTTGGCAGCCTGGTGGCACACACTGTGAAGGAAGGTCCATACTTGGGGGCCAATGATAGGAGGCTGACCTTCACATTAAACTTGACCTTCCCATGTGTATCTACTGTAATTTACCCACAGAAATATCAATTAAAGATTCTGTGCTGTGTTCAGTGTTTGGCCTTGGCTGCCTCCTTTACTAAACACTCATAAAAAGAGACAAGTGTTCAGTGTGTGTTGCTTGCAGGGTGCAAACAGAGTGGCAAGCAGCTGGACGACGTGGTGTTGCCGCCGTGGGCCAAAGGGGACGCCCGGGAGTTCATTCGGCTGCACCGCATGGCCCTGGAGTGTGACTACGTGTCGGCACACCTCCATGAGTGGATCGACCTCATCTTTGGCTACAAGCAGCTGGGCCAGCCGGCGGTGGAGGCGGTGAACGTCTTCCACCACCTCTTCTATGAGGGCAATGTGGACATTTACAAGTGAGCTTCAGCCTGTCTTATTCTGTACAAGTCTCTATTGCAAAAGTTGCCAGTCTTCACTCCTTTGTCTATTTCACAGGTAAACAGCTTCTGCCTTCCTCTGTAAACAGCTTCTGCCTTCCTCTGTATTACTGACTCAAATCACTCGACACTTTTCCTTCCACCAGCATTGACGATCCCCTGAAGAAAAACGCAACCATCGGCTTCATCAACAACTTTGGTCAGATCCCCAAGCAGCTGTTCCGCAAGCCCCACCCCTGCAAGAAGCTGTCTGGCCAGCGCACGTCCATCATAGATGCCGGGCCACTCTCCCAGGCCCCCACCGTCACCCCCATAGAGAAGGTGTTCTACCAAAACCTGGACAACCTGCGGCCCTCCATGCATGCCATCAAAGGTGGGTCCTGTGCTCCTCACCATGGGAAGGTTTCTGCTGCCTCATAGTTTGGTCTTTGCCTCCTTGGTTCCTGATGACTTTGTAATGTCTGAATGCCTTTTATAGTCTTTTTCTACTCAAATACTGTGGGAGTCTCTAGATACAAGTGCAATAAAAAATCATGTTTCATTTAAAAACATATTTTCTGTTTACATGCACAAAACACAACGGGGGTTAGAGAATCAGTAACGGGTTGTTTGTTTTAGCATATTTTGCTACAAAATGATGTCATGTGACTGCTGAAGGGTCACGAAACTAGAAATCTTTTGCTGAATGTTAATTTCTCAGACATTTGTCAAAAAATACTTATATCTGTTAATAAGTTTTGTAAGACAGCACTCCTTGAAGGCAGGTATACATGAATGTTTGGCTGGGGTCCCTTGGGCATAACCTGCCACCTCTGTCGTTGAGTGTGAGTCTTGATGGTCTGCCTGTGTTGTTGCAGAGGTGAAGGGCGCCGTGGGCCAGATCATTGCTCAGGACAAACTGGTTCTGGCCGTGGAGCAAAACAAGACTCTCATTCCTCCTACCTACCAGCGCTTCCTGGCCTGGGGCTTTGCTGACCAGAGGTGTGACAAAGCAAACTGTTCTTTGGTTGTGCCAGGCTTGGTGACTTAATCAATACTGACTTGAGCCCAGAGGAATGCACTCATATTTTTTATTTAGGATGCACAACACTTGCCAAGAGCAGAGAGAGTGTGATTTGTTGTGTTTGATGTTTGCTTTCTGTATATACTAACGTAAAGTCTACTCTTAACCATTTTTAAGGCCAAGCATAAGGTGACTTTTATATAGACACTACTTTCTAGGGCATTAAACTCGTCATTCTATCATGCATGTTGGTTCAGCCATGTCCTATTTATCCAGCAGACCTCCCTCCACCCAGCAGGCCATTAATGTTGTCTTGGCAATGTTCCAGCCTGCGCATTGGTGGCTACGAGAGTGAGCGAGCCGTGCTGGTGAGTGAGACGCCACAGAACGGGGAGATTCTTGCCGCTGTCTGTCCCAACAACAAGACCATCATCACGGCTGGCACCTCCACTGTGAGTCTCCCTCTTTTTGCATTATAGGAGTGAGAACTGGCTGCTGGACACACAGGGTAGAGTCAAGAGCCATTTGTCTTAATAGTTTTTCTCTGACTGACTGTCTTCAACCTCTGACAGTGCAGCTTCACATGCCATAATTTATTGCTTATTTTTGTTGTTTGCTCTCCTCAACTTGCTAGCTTCATGCTTCTATCTTTCCTGCAGCCTCACTGCACAAAACCCTCTACTTAAGCTCATCCCTGTGTCGTCCAACATCCTAATGTAAGAGTTCACCAGTATCTTCATTCTTTCGTATCTTTAACTAGCAAACACAATGTCTTCCTTTTGTATTTTCTCATTTCTTTGTCTAAGTCTTTCATGAGGAGAGGCTCAAGACGCCTCTGTCATCATTGTCTTTTGGCACCTTTGTCTTCATTACTTGGGCCGTGTGCATTCCTATGGTTGTTTTGCCCTTGGCCGGCCTCCTGTGGCGTGGAAAAAGCTTTGCTGTTCCTGCAGGTGATCAATGTTTATGAGGTGATCAAGAGGCAGCTGGTCCAGAAGAAGTCCCTCTACGGCCACTCTGACGGCATCACCTGCCTGGCCGCCTGCAGCGCCTACGGCTTGCTGGTCTCCGGCTCTCGGGACCGCTCGGCCATCATCTGGGACTTGGCTCGCCTGGCCTACGTCCGCCAGCTGGCCCCCCACCAGGCACCCGTTGCTGCCGTGTCCATCAATGAGCAGACAGTGAGTGCACCAATAGGCCCTCTATGGCCACTCTAATAGTGATTTTTAATGTTAATAAAGTACTGAAGATGTTGTGATCTGTAACAATGGGCATAAATTGATTCATTTTGATTCAGGAAGGAGATGGGTAAAAGTTGGTTCATGATTAGGCTTGTGGATAAGGGCAGTAAATTAATCAGACACGTCGTAAGGGCAAATATAGTTGTTTCAAATAGTTGCTAGACAGATCCATGGATGGGAAAGGTGAAGAGTAGAGAAATGAGTCTCTGGGGCTGCCATGTGGAGACTGAGTGACTGGCATCCTGTAGTGTCCTTGTATCCCTGTAGCCTCCCTAGCTCCCTGTGTATCCCTGAGTGTGCCTTGCAGGGGGACATTGCCACCTGTGCCGGCACCTGGCTGCACGTGTGGAGCATCAATGGCGCTCCCGTGGCCACCGTCAACACTGCCCTGGGTGCCCACTCCCCCCAGCAGCAGATTCTGTGCGTGTCCTTCTCCACCATGTATGAGTGGGACCCAAGCAACGTGATCATGACGGGCTCCTCCGACGGTGTGGTCAGGGTGAGTCTGAGGCCCGGCACGGTGCTTGATGCCCGTGTTGCAGGTCAAGTTATCTGTCTGTCTATAGGTAAATATATATACATAGCTCCTTGTAGTAGTGTGTGTGATGGGATGTGTCCCAATGTTTCAGATGTGGGGCATTGAGTATGTGCAGGTGCCCACCAACGAGTCTCCTGCCCATACTGCCACCGCAGATACAGCTGCTGAGGCTGACAGCACCGCCCTCTACAAGAAGGACAACACAGCAGGTAGCCCTCCTTGACGGATCATGACTTACATTACCCATTTACCTCTGACAGTGGCACTTAATCATAGGTTACTGTCTTCATCACTGTTAGCAACTCCAGGACACAGCAGTGACGCCCACCGCTGCCATTGCATTCTGTCTGCTTCAGAAACCACTTATATTTTGCTAATTTTAGTATTCTTTAAATAAATATAATCATCTCTAATGGCTGGTGCATGAACCATGGCAACTAGTAGCTTTGGATGATGTGAAAAGGTAACATGAAATTGGTTTTGTTGTATTATTGTTTTAATATAAGTCTATCAGATTTAAGGAGCTTGTGCAGCTGTAGAGTCATCCTTGTCATGTCTGTGCAGGAGGAGGTGGCCAGGGGACCAAGGGCCTGCGGTCTCCCAGCGGCCCGTCCCCCACACACAGCCTCCAGCCGGGCCGCCTCAGCAGGGCCCACGACGTGGTGCGCCGCCTCTCCACGGTGGAGGACTTCCCGCAGGGTGAGGCAGCAGTGTGCTGATGGATGCCTTCCCTGCGTGGGACATTTGCCGTACACACACACACATAGGCTGAAAACTAAATCTCTTGTAAAATTTGACCTTCTTGGGCTGAAATATACTACACAGGAATATTTTGAACCACCTGGAAAAGTATTTTCCATGTCATTCTCCTAATCTTTCTTCATAAAAATATTTAAAAATACTTTTCCACAAGTATATGTGGTAATTATGTCTACAAAACTTTCTTAGAATTGACTCTATATATGATGATGACGCATTACCCTTCCCAACCCATGGCAGCCCTGCTGTCCAAGAGTGTGAGTGAGAGCAGCCTGTCGGAGGAGGGGGAGAGTGACCTGGAGGACAATGAGAAGCACGAGGACACAGAGGAGGACACCAGCACGGTGGACCTGGCCTCCTACACTGTGATCTCCTCCCAGGCCAAGGTGCTGGCTGGCCAGGAGGAGGAGGAGGCTGCTGCAGGCCAGGTGAGTGCTGTGACCCAGCTGGAAGGCACCTGCCCCCACCACTGGCCTGATACCTCATTCAGTTTGACCTTGAAAAAAATACTGGAGGAAGACTTGCCACTGATACAGCTGAGAAATGTCAGTAATGCCAAGAGTGGAATTTGTCCCCAACAGGAAACGCTGAGCAAGACTGAAAAGGAAAAGCGTCCGCTGCACAGACAGGTGGCCATGTCCGTGTCCAGCGCCAGCACCCACAGCATGGACTCCCAGACCAAGTCCCTGGAGGCCCAGGATGACATAGTGCTCAGGAGGAGCTCCCACTACCCCCAGGGTGTGTATGGAGGGCCCTTGGGGAACCCCTTTCATAGCCTGTCATTGCCTGTCTTCAGCCTCATCAAGTCCACCAGTGTTGCTTCCCTTGATAGTTTTCTTCACCATCTTCATGCTAACTGCTCTCCTCCACTCCTCCCTGCACAAGACTTTATATTCAAGCTCATCCCTGTGCTGTCCAATTTCCTGATGCAAGAGTTAGTCATCATCTTAATTGTTTCATCCCTATCACTAGTAAATTATTGAACAGCCTTCCTCCTCATACTAGATTTCCTAACTCTGACTCGTCTTTCAGAGAGGGAGTATCAAGAAGTCTCCAGAACGAATGCTAAGTCTCATTCTGCCTCCCTCACTCCCCCTGTGTTTTTTTCCAGGCTTCTTTTATCAGACTGTCTCCTTTAGTGTAAGAAAAGTGCCAAATCAATTCATGTATCGGTAAAACTTTGCTTTTGCAGTTCAGTTCTGGTCACCCTGCTATAGAATGGGTATCAAGATGTTAGAATCTGTACAGAGGAGGATGACGAACATGATACAAGGGGTGAGAAACTTATCGTATGTGGATAGACTGAAGCGTTTAAATCTACATTCTCTAGAAGCGTGAAGGTTGCGAGGAAACTTGATCGAGGTTTATAAGTGGATGAAGGGCATTTATAAAGGGGATGTCAATAGGGTTTTGGTTGTAAAAGAGCCAGGTAGGACACGTACCAATGGTTTTGAGTTAGATGAATACACCTTCAACAAAGTCATAGGCAAGAATTGATTTTGCTACTAAAAGAGTGGTGGATGAGTGGAACAGGCTTGACAGTCATGTTGTGGGTGCCAATACCATAGACACATTCAGGAAGAGGTTGGATAAAGTCATGGATAGTGAGGTTCGGTGGGGTTAGGCCTACAGGAGCTGCCTTGTATAGACCTACTGGCCTCTTGCAGACTCCTTCGTTCTTCTTTTTCTTTTTCTTCTTCGTCTTCTTCTTCTCCTCCTCCTCTTAATACTGTTTTCCTTCCATGCATTTTCTTTCCCTTATTTTTTCCTTCTTTGGGTGTTTTTTTCATTTTCCTCTTCTCCCTCCTCGTCTTCTTCTCTCCTCCTCCTCCTCCTTCTCCTCTTCACACTGCTTTCCCTCTCCTCCTTCCCTCTCACAGACTTCTTCGTTCTCATGTTCTCCTCCTCCTCCTCCTCCTCCTCACACTACTTTCCCTCCCTCCCTCCTTCTTGCAGACTCCTTACGTTCTTATGTGTCCCCAGGAGTGTCCCGAGCCATCAGCACCATTGAGAGGGTTGCCTCGCACACCCACGATCACCGCCTGCAGACCAGCAAGAGCGAGACCAGCCTGGCCGACAGTGACACCTTCGTGCTCATCTCGGACTCTGAGGTGCAGGAGGCCCAGAAGCAGCAGGTCAAGCCTCAGGACGCAAAGAAGAAGATCCCGAAGAACCCACTCATGCCAGGTCAGGGTCAGACATTCTCGGGTCATTGTTGTTGTTGTTGTAATTATTATTATTATTATTATTATTATTATTGTTATTCTCTCTCTCTCTCTCTCTCTCTCTCAAACCACACTGCCTTGTATTACCTGTTAATGCCTTCCAATATAACAAGTCCCCATGATAACGGTGTCCTTTAAGTGTGAGGTGGCTGTCCCATTCAGTGTGTTCCGCTGTGGGCATCGCAGTAAAGTGTTTCTCTGTGCCAGGCATGAAGTGGGTGTGCCAGCTGGTGTTCCGCAGCAAGCTCACCATGCACACCGCCTACGACCGCCGGGACAACACTGAGCCAGCCTCCGTCACCGCCCTCACCATCTCCAAGTCAGTATCAAAGGCTCACACTTTTCAGACGCTTTACCCTGTCCGCTGCAATTGGCACGGATTTGGCTTTCACTGGTAGCCTGGTAACATACAGTCCCAGGTCTTTCTCTGCCTCTGTGGTGGATAGTGGAGTGTTTCCCATGTGGTATTGGTGTGCTGGATATCCCCTCCCAAGGTGCAGGACTTTACATTTTTCTTCACTGAATTGTAGCAGCCACTTTTTGTTCCATTCCTGTAGCTTGGTGAGGTCTGACTGTAGGAAATCCACAGTCAAAGGGTTAAACATCATATTAAGGTGATTAGGAAAAAGAAATCTAGAAATGCTTTATGTTAGGACTAGCATTTTACACCTGTATGCTAACATGTACACCTGTATGATTGTAAACCTTTCCCTTTATGATGCCTTAGATGATTCTCTCTTCCACCCTTCAGAGACCACCGGACTGTGCTGGTTGGCGACGCAAGGGGCAGAGTGTTCTCGTGGAGCGTGCCGGACCAGCCAGGCCGAGCCGTGGCGGACCACTGGGTCAGGGACGACGGCAGTGACACTTGTGCCAATTGTCAGGTCAAATTTAGCATCTACGAGAGACGCCACCATTGTCGCAACTGTGGGCACCTTTTCTGCTCAAAGTAAGTCTTTCGACTGTGACTTCCTAGTGGTGGTGTTTATGTTTTGATTTTTGTTTTCAATTAGGTAGACACACACACACACACACACACACACACACACACACACACACACACACACACACACACGGCCCGATAGCTCAGGGGTAGAGCGTCTGGCTCACAACCAGAAGGACCGGGGTTCGATTCCCCGGCCGGGTGAAGATAAGTTGGGTTTATCTTCTTTCACGTGTAGCCCCTGTTCACCCAGCAGTGAGTAGGTACGCGACATCAGGCAAGGAGTTGTGACCTCGTTGTCGCGGTGTGTTGTGTGTAAGTGGTCTCAGTCCTACCCAAAGATCGGTACTACGAGCTCTGTGCTCTTCCGTAGGGGAATGGCTGGCTGTCTAGAGAGAGACCTGCAGCAGACCAAGAAGTGAATTACACACACACACACACACACACACACACACACACACACACACACACACACACACACACACACACACACACACACTTCTACCCTACTTGCAGTTGTCCTCCTTTTATACCATTATCTTCATGTCTGTTGGGGGAATGTCATGCATATTTTCAAGCATATCATTGGATGGAGACATTCAGCTACTCAGTTATACCTTATGATGATGAAACTCATACAAGACATACATACAAACAAGTCATACATGTCATTCATACATACATACATGCATACATATATACAAGGCATACATGTGTAGGTACTGTAAAATTTGAGAGAAGAAAAATCCTACTGGAGGTGATAAACAAACTCTCATGATGGCAGTGACAGCCTCGGGAATGCCTATGTTGGTCATGCAGCACCAAGTATTCCATAAACATTGGTACTTTTCGCCAAGGATGGAAATCTGTACAGCAATAACACAGAGTCTCGGGGTACTGGGTTCCCTCCCACCACAGGCTCAAGGGCCAGTGACAGATGAGCACCAAGCCCAGTGTTGTCTGCCCCCAACCTAACCTTCCCATTACCCTTACCTATAAGTTGAGAGTCAAGCAAAAAACCTCAGTGTGCCTTTCTTCTGTTTCAGATGCAGTAGATTTGAGTCAGAGATTTCCCGCCTGAGGATTCTGAAGCCTGTGCGAGTGTGCCAGAAGTGCTACACCACCCTGAGGCACGACAAGTGAGGCGGCCCAGACCAGCACTGTCAGCAGGGGAGGCGGCAGGAAGGACTGTGCAGGGGTTTGGTTCTCAGTAATGCTGTTTGATGTGCCAGAGTGTAGGAATGAGTGGCATTGTGAATGCTAGTGGTATGTATAGTTTAATTTTATGTTACTTAAGTTTTATGTTCGTACATCGGTGTACATTGTTATCTGTTAACTGAGTTAACAGGTTTGAATTATTTCCATTAGCCCCTTGGCTGGGCTCCTTTTGCTGCCATGAATCATGGCAGGGAAGGTGTTGGCACGCTCCCAACGCTCCACTCAAGCAGACCAACACATGGATCTGAACGGGATCTGATAACGCCCACACTCGCTGCCAGACAACCCTCCCCCCCGTCCCTGCCTCCCTCACCCCCTGTCCAGGGTAACACAGACTCCAATACCAGCCAAACTTTATTCAAGTGACAGTTTTTATGGTTTATGTAGTATATTTGTCATGGTGGAGGAGATAATCTGAGTGAGTGAGCCTTGCCCCAGGAGGAGGCTGTGGCTGGGGGCAGCGGGTTGCCTGGCAGCGGGCACAGCGCCAAACACTGTGTTCTGAAATGATCTTGTGGTGAGTCGCTGCCCTCACAAGGCTGCTCACCCTCAACTTCTTTATTTATTAAGACGGCCGCTGCCCCACCGGGGGGCAAGCTGGGCTGGAACAGAAGGAGTTTTAAAGCTTGATGTAAATGTTTCAACTTATTTTATTACTATATAATTTTAACACTCCATTTTTAATTTAGGGATTTAGTTATTTGAGATGAAGATACAGTAAACCTTTTACTTAACAATCTTCTTATTAATATATATTCGATTTTATAATAATATAAACCTAATGAAAGTACATGACCATAAACTATTATATATATATATATATATATATATATATATATATATATATATATATATATATATATATATATATATATATATATATATATATATATATATATATATATATATATATATATATATATATACAAAGTTTTTTTTTGAATGAGTACCTTGTAGGTGTTAATGGTTCTGCCCTAGTGGACTGTTGAGTAGGTGAGGCTGTGTTGGCAGCATTTTGTGTGTTGAGTGGAGGGTTTACTGTAGCCATGGCCGTGACTAAGCCAAGGGAGACACAGCAGGTGTTTACTGTGGCCATGATGTCCTCAGCACTGGGCCGGCTCTCACCAAGGGAGACACAGCAGGTGTTTACTGTGGCCATGATGTCCTCAGCACTGGGCCGGCTCTCACCAAGGGAGACACAGCAGGTGTTTACTCAGGGTTTTCAAATGACTTTACAGCCTTTGTGGAAATTTGTCATTCCTATAAGTTGTTAGGACATGTGGAATGTGTTTGGTGGAGTGAAGGGTGTTGAGTTATGTAACTGAAGGTTCCTGAACCATTCAGCATTTACATAACATAATCATGTTTTGCAAGGGGCCTCTTCTGGCACGGCCACACCAGGCCACAGTCAAGAGTGATTCTGGCTGGCCTTCACATTCCAAGGCCCCTTAGCTCATGTCCTGCACCAAGCACACCTTTGCTACTCCTGTAAGAGTCACTCTCATGTTAAAATTGACCCTCTAGACATTGCCCAAAGAAACTGCGAAAAAGTTGACTCCACGAGTGTGTCCAGTATGTTGTCTTCTCCTGACACCAACACTGTGTAGCAGCTCAGTGTGATAAAGCTGGAAAACCAGGGCAGTCTGTGGACAACAATTACTGTACACACTTGTGGAAAAGTCAAGCCCATGGAAAGGTCTTCCCCTGAGGCTGTCATGTGTTCAACCCTGGAGGAAGGAACCCCATGGAAAAGTAGTAGCAGTGGTAGTAGTAATAGTAGTAGTAGCAGTAACAGTAGTAGTAGTAGTAGTAGGAAGAGGAGGAGGAGAGGTAGTAATAGTAGGTAGTAGGTAGCAATACCCTCTAAAACTAGCATCTCTCTGGACACTGATGCCCCAAGGTTGGCATTCAAGATACTGTTACCAAAACCGTTGCTCTTACAGGATTATGCAGGTGGCCACAGCCTCATGGGTTGTGTTTCACGTGTTGGCAACGTAGGATAGTTTTGAGTCATTTATCACACACACACACACACACACAAGCTTATGCCACTCAGGTCCTGTATTGTGCACGAGTTGACATCCTGGTGGTGCTTGGAGGACTTCTGGGTTGCAGTGATGAAGGCAAAGGTTTCATTGTACCTGCCAGTATATCCTGCAGGTGATGTTAGAACAGCTTGTGAGTTACAGTGGTCAAGGCACAGAACTTCCTCTGCCTATAAAGAGCAGAGTCAGTGGCTGTAGATAAATTTACGGTCTGACAGGTCTGCTTGGACTGTATCAAGAATAAGTTCAAGCCACAGGTAACTTCACAAAAGATTAGTGTGTAGATACTGGAATAATATTTAGTTTGTAAAATAAAATCAAGAATAGCTGTCACTCAGTACTGTGGTGAAAGGCAGGTTGGGCCAGGCATCCGTTTTTTGCTGTGGTTCCCGTCAGCATGGCATCCGTGTGCACCTCCGCGTCACTGCCTTCACTGTGTAGCAAATGTGTTGTTGAGCTCAGCACCTGGACTTTGAGGGCTAGGCAGTGTTATGGGAGAGGTGTTGTGATCACTGCCCCAGCCATAGCACCACCGTGGCAGCATCACTGGACTCTTTCCTTCTCTTATTTCCCGCTGATGTACACAGATGCAGACGTGAATCACAGGAGAATGAATGTCTGGCCCTGTACAGCTTTTCCATCTTGAGCTGACAAGTGAGTGCAGGCTGTGTTTCAGACTCTTGCCACCACACTGATTTCTACACTTGCCTCAAACAAGGAAGCAATCACTTATTAATTGTACATTATTATGGATAGATATCTACTAGTCCTACTTACCAATAATACTCACAAAGAGAGAGAGAGAGAGAGAGAGAGAGAGAGAGAGAGAGAGAGAGAGAGAGAGAGAGAGAGAGAGATGTAAATGTCTGTAATTCACTCTCTTAAGTTGTATGAGCCCCAGGTATTGGAAGCTTTTAAGGAAATTGTCCCATTCTTAAAGAGCCAGAATCTTTGACCTTCCCCCCTAGTCCTCCCAAGCCAGCAGGCAGTGTTGTAAGGCTTGGGAGCACCCAGTGGGAAGCATAGCCTGGCCGGGCACGAGCCTCTCAGCCGGGTGACCCACTGGGTGTAAGGCACGAGGGTGAGAGAGGGGAAAATTGCATGCATACAGAACCCTCTGTTTGAGTCACAGACAGAACTTTGACTTATTTTTTATTTTTTCATTTTATTTATTTATATATTTTTATGAAACCTGTAATATCAGTAGGCTGTCTTGGTGCAGGCAAGTGTTTATAGTGGCACATCTTTTCTTCGATGTTGCTGTATGTTGAACAGAAGCCACACAAGCAGGTCATAGGATTTATTATAATATTTATGATATGCAAATGTTGTGCCATATTATTTTATTTTTAAGTTATTAAGCTCTTGTTTGACCTGAGAGCGAGTGAGTGAGTGTGCGGGCGTTCGTGCGTGCATGCGTGTACTGGAAATGAACACTCTAAGGAACATCTGTTAAAGCTGCAAGGTTGACAGAGACAAAATTATAAACTACCCGAGCTGTAGAAGAACGTGCGTGAGAGCAGTGGGAGTGACATACTGAGAAACATGTGAGGGGTGCAAGGCAGGGGGCGAACACACTGTAAACCGTAGGAGTGGAATGCTTTAGTCATGCGGGGAAGAAGGTGTGCTGAGGGGATGCGCTCACACTGAGAGATGGAGGGAGGAGAGTGCAAGCTAGACAGGAGGACATGCGACAAACTGCCAGAGAGGGAGGTGGTGTAGGGAAAAAGAAATATGGGAAAGTGAACTGAAGTGAACTGTGGTCATATCATTGGAGGGGAGTAGGAATGGCGAAAGGAATTTATCCCAGGCCATATCTAGAGTGAGGGGGAAAAGGGCTGCATGAGGAGAGTGTGGCCATGTGCTCCTCAGACACCTTGCCCCTGTGTGTATGTGTGTGTGTGTGTGTGTCCTTGTATTCTCCTCCTCACTTCACTGTTGCTGTCTATTGTTTTCCACGTCCATGTCTGCTCATTGAGGGGGCTCAGTTTGGGTCTGTGGCAACTTTTTATTTTCCCTGGATGCACTTTCATGAATCTCAATAATGATGATGATAATAATAGTAATAATAATAATGGTCATTGCCTCATACCCAGTGGTGCCGCCCGCCCTGAGTGCCCTGCCATTAGTGTTGCGGCGGGCGTGGTGGCCAGGAGGCAGTGAGCATGAGCAGCATAAAGCAAGGTGGCACATGAGGAGCAGGTGGCCAAGCCCTCCTCTGCATGAAGGGAGGGAGGGATGGGATGAGTCACCTCCTCATAATAATACTTGGTCTGGGAAGGAGGGCGTTCGGTGTCATTTGATCCTGAACTGCTTGAAAGGTTTACCAGTCTCGTGCTCATTGCTTCTGGTGACCCCCAAATTAATGTCTAGATATGACCCTGAGTCTTTGAGCGGTGAAGTTGGCAACAGGGGTGGACCAGGGTGAGCCAGGACGTAGCTAGGCATGGTGAAAGGCAGTGGGTGAGCCGGGACAGACACGGTGAAAGGCAGTGGGTGAGCCAGGACGTAGACGGACAGTGACAGGCAGTGGGTGTGTGCACATGGGATGCAGAGAACAAGATGTGGCTTCAATTGTGTAGCAAAATGAATATCGAGAGTCATCCTTGAGAAAAAAATTAGTGGGCAAACAAGAATAGAGAAAAATGGAGAAAACTTACCTGATGGCCCACACAACAGTCAGAGGTAATATTGCACCTGGGGACACTGTTCTCATGGGGCACCTCACAGCCAGGGGTAATATTGCACCTGGGGGGTGGTAGCTTAGTGCACCTCACAGCCAGGGGTAATAGTTCACCTGGTTCCTTGATCTATTTGTTTCCCTCTCAGTGGCCGACAGTTTGGTTCTTGTAAACCTTTGGTGTTTGCCTCATGAAGGGACTAAACACTAAGAAGCTAATGCATTGTAAGGTGTCACATCTCTCAGGATAATGAAACGGTTTGTGGAGACGGAAAATACAGTGGATCCTTGACTTTTCAGACTATTGAGGGGGGAGTGAGTGCTTGGCTGACCCTTGGAAGCTGGGGTCTGTCAAAGTGAGGCTCTGCTGTATAGTCCTGTCTTCTGCTCGGTGATTATCAGAGTAAGTGAAGCGTCTCGTACTATTGAGCCTTGGGTTACCGTCATCCCTGCCTACTTTGTTCTGCGCATGTTCCATCAACTCTGCTGTTTGAGTGGCCTGAGTCAGAGACAATGGTTAGTGGTAATGGGGCGGGACACTACTTACCAAGGCCGGGTAGAATAGTGCGCTGCCATCAGTTCACGACAGATCGTGTCAGCGTCGAGATTCATGTAGGGGCTCTTGTTTACATTCGACATGACTGCTAGCCCTGCTGTTGGTCTCAAGCAAAAATCTGATTCTGATTTATGAAATGTTGATAAGCGTTATGACTTAGAGACTAATCCAACTCGACCAACGTAGGAACAGAACTTGTTTGTAACCCCGGGACTGCCTAGCACAGCACCCCTGAGGAAAGCTGACCTGACCTCACTCACACTTTCCCTTCAAAGAGGTGGCTCAGCCCTGGTCTGAAGTATTGACAGGCAGGATTATTATTGAAGCTGTGTTCTTAATATTAAGTTTCCACACTGGCCATTAAGCACCAGCCGTTTCGCTAACTAGCTTTGATGTTAATCCTTGGTAATAGTAGAGCTTGCTGTAGCCATAATCATCAAATCTGCTGAGGTCTTAGTGAGATGGATAGCGCTCCTTGCCTGTCTGTCCCTAGCTTGTGAATATTGTTGTTAGAAGCAGACTTAAGATGATTATGGGGACAAGGTACTTGTAAGCCCACAACTCGCATCACGTTACTTGTTAACAACCTCATGTATGAAGAAGTGCAAATAATGGGTCTAGAAATCCCTCACTCTTGTGTAAAGACTAGACAGTGTTACTTCATCTTGCTCCTCGGCACAAAGGTTACATGTAAAGACATTTGTTTTGTCAATCTTTTCATTCATATTTGCATGTGCTCTTGAGGAGGAAGTGACAGAGGCACCGGGGTGGCCACAGATCAAGGCCTGACTGGTAGGGGGCAAGTGTGTGTGTGTGTGCGTGTGTGTGTGTGTGTGTGTGTGTGTGTGTGTGTGTGTGTGTGTGTGTGTGTGTACACCCAAGTTGCCCTGTTACAGCCAAGTTTAACAGTCACAAACGAGTAGGGCCGGCCGGCTCTAGCCACCAGCAATGCAACCACCACCGTGTGGGCATTGTCTGTAGGGGCCTGGACATAGTCATTATCTCATGTACATACAGGAGGGCTGCACTAAGGAGCCCAAAACAGGTCTGCTCTGGGAGCCCATGAAGACAGAGTCGGCACTGCAGACGAGGCTCATCTCTCAAGAGGCTGGCTTAACAATACCTCCACTGTTCCAGCATCACCGTCAACAACGCTGCTCAACCCGTGGCAGCAGCAGTGTTCCCTTCCCTCTGACCCGTCTATTGTGACAGCATGAAGTGAACAGTTGCGTCATTAGTTTCTCTGTCAATATCAGTCAATAATAATAATGTGTATGTAGAAAAAAGTATATTTGATCGCATTCCTTATCCCCTGTGTATAAGAATAGACTGAGAGTGTGTGTCAAAACACAGCCTGAAGGAACAGGATGTGGACACACGCCCAGTTAGGCAGTCATGACGAAGCTGCTGCCATGGGGTGAGCGCCGTTTTGACACGCTGGAAAGGGGTATAATTAACTCTGCTACAACCCTGTATCAGCAGAGGGCAAGTTTACCAAGCCTGACTTGCACTCATACTTTATCCCACCTCCATGGACAGGGACTACACAGCCTGAAGGAAGACCCACTCACTGTCTGCCTGGACCAGACTGAGCCAGGGGATGGACAGACCTCTTGGTTGTGATCTGTGTGTTAGCGGCAGTTAGCCACGTCACGTCACCCGCTGTTTGTTTTAGGTTATCCCATGAACTGTAAGTGACCCAAATTGTGATAAAAATTAAAATCTAGGGATTCACTGTATTTTTATTCCACAGTATTTCCTTTGTTTGCCAGAAGTGTGCAGCCAGATTTGGTTTACAAGTAGGGGTGTGGGTCAAGACATTCACTTAATGCAAGCAGGACTGAAGGCTTTTTGTACAGGTAGATTTAAGCCATCCACTGCGATTGGCACAGATTTTACCTTCACTGGTAGCCTGGTAACATACACTCCCAGGTCTTTCTCTGCCTCTGTGGTGGATAGTGGAGTGTTTCTCATGTGGTATTGGTGTGCTGGATATCCCCTCCCAAGGTGCAGGACTTTACATTTTTCTTCATTGAATTGTAGCAGCCACTTTTTGTTCCATTTCTGTAGCTTGGTGAGGTCTTCTGGTAGGAAATCCACAGGCAAGGGGTTAAGCGAGAAATGGAATGATGTAGAGAAATAGGAAGTGTGCATCATGGATTGGGAAGCTGACAACCTCTGAAGATGTCTTAATGATGACAATAAACAAGAAATGACCTCAGGAAGTTATATCATCCACAGAGCTGAGGACAGATGGACAGCCAGAGGAAAAAAAAGTCAGCTCAGAAATTATTACAGGTCAAGAAAAGAGAATATAAAGAATAGTAAAGTTTATACGAGTGATAATAACATAAATATCAGGGATAGTAACATATTGAAGTATGTGGTAACAGTGATGGTAATGTGATAATTAAAGAATGGCAAGAATTTTGATACTGAATCAATAGGAACATTCTTATTGTTATCATTCCCATTGTTATTATTATTATTATTATTGTTATTATTATTATTATTATTATTATTATTATTATTATTATTATTATTATTATTATTATTATTATTGTTACTACTATTCACCCCTTAGTAAGTCTATCTTGTTTCTGAGGCTCCTGCTGTTGGTATAGAAGATTCTTAGCCCGTCCTCTGTTACTCCCCTATAATTACTTCTAAGCTGCCTGGTTATATTATGAGCTAGATGTCCCCTCCCATTACTCCTCCCATTGCTCCCATTACTCCTCCCCCCCTCGCCTATACTAAAAAATCCCTCAGGGTACCAAGTGCTCGCTCAAGGGAGTCTGAGAGAGCCTCAACACCCTTGAACGTCAAGTGTATCCCGTCACGGGCGTAGAGGGCGTCGTTGCCAAAGAAGAGGTCCCAATTGTCGACGAACAGCCACCCATTGCGCTCGCAGTGCTCAGCAAGTCTGCTGTTCACTGCTATCGCCCTGGACAGCCATCCATCGCCAACGCCCCTCCTTGGCAGGACGCCACACACTACTGGCGACCCACCAGCGTCACGCATCCTGCCTAACAATTCTCTAAAACGCCTGAGAAGGTCCTCGCTTGGAACACGAGAAACGTCATTTCCGCCACAGCTGAGAAAGACAATGGGGTTCGATCCCTCGCTTGCTATACACGCCTCAGTCCTGTCTGATATATGGCCCACCCCTGCCCCTGGGAAACACACCCTCGTCCTGTTCTTATCCTTGGAGCAAAAATACCTGTCAACATAACGAACCTGACTATCACCAACAACAATTATTAATTAAGAACCCGACGGTCGGAAGAGGGGCCAGGAGGGGTGGGTGAAGGGGGGAGGGGAGAGCGGGAAGGGAGGGGAGGGACCTGCTGTGAAGAACGAGGAGAAATTGTGGAAGAGGTGGAATGTGGAAAGGAGGTGGAGGTGGAGGAGGAAGAAGGAGAAAGGGAGGGTGAGGTGGTGGAGGGAGGAACGGACGAGGAGAGGGAGGAGGAAGAGGGGGAAAGGGAAGGTAAGGGACAGGTGTTGGAGGGAGGGACGAGCGAGGAGACGGAGGACAAGGAGGAGAAAGGAGAGGAGGAGGAGGAAAGGGGGGACGGAAGAGGAAGGCGAGGAATTGGAGGCGGAGGAGGAGGAGGATGTATCCTTAGTTGTATAATCACACTCTGTACTGCCTGGGGGTTAGGATGGCATGTTTCTCCCTTCTCCTTTGTGGTTTACTTGCAACAATAAACTAATCAATATCTTTCCTCACTACAGACATTGCTGGTGTATTGTCGATTTGTGACCCCGAAGATAAGACGGAAACACAGCGGCTCCTCCTTGCTCGCGACAGCCCGTGACGGAGACTCTGGGTGCTCCCGTCACATTGATCCGCGTCCCTTTATGTAACACCCCGGCACCAGGGTGAGTACAGGGACAGGGTTTTAATGTGCCTGTAACACGTTCGCGAGGCGGGGGCCAGGCTTAAGCTCGGTGTCATTAACGCGCTCATATTTCGCCTCCTTGCTTATCTTTAGTAATAGTTTTAAAGGAAACAGGTCACTCCGGCCCCTAGTAATTCAGGCCCTGGTCACTCCGGCCCCTAGTAACTCAGGCCCTGGTCACTCCGGCCCCTAGTAACTCAGGCCCTGGTCACTCCGGCCCCTAGTAACTCAGGCCCTGGTCACTCCGGCCCCTAGTAACTCAGGCCTTGGTCACTCCGGCCCCTAGTAACTCAGGCCCTGGTCACTCCGGCCCCTAGTAACTCAGGCCCTGGTCACTCCGGCCCCTAGTTCTTCCAGCCCTGGTCACTCTGGCCCCTAGTTCTTCCAGCCCTGGTCACTCTGGCCCCTAGTTCTTCCAGCCCTGGTCACTCTGGCCCCTAGTTCTTCCAGCCCTGGTCACTCCGGCCCCTAGTAACTCAGGCCCTGGTCACTCCGGCCTTCCATCCTGGTCACTCCGGGCCTGCTCACTCCGGCCTCCCACCCTGGCAACGCCGACCCCCCTACCAGTTTGAAATGAAATGTGTGTTGGTAAAAATATTTGACAAGGTAAAAGAAAACGTCAAATAGGTGATGATATATATGGTGTTAATGTTAATAAAAGTTAAGAAAACATAAGCATCGATGGTAAACAGAGCAATATTTCTGCAGCTTGTTTACCATGTTTCTCACATTAGTTATATTATTGTATACTATTAGCCAACACAACAGCTGCCTAATTTAATTACTTATCCTTAGCAACCAAAAAAGCACAAAAACTGACCATGAATAAGAATAAATAAGGGTTTTCTAGTACATTTTACACCGTGAGATCAGGGTGAGAGTGAACCAGATGACGTACCGCAGTCATGATGTCATCGATGATGTTTCAGTGAGCTATCCTTATAGTATATAATCCTTGGCCACATATATATATATATATATATATATATATATATATATATAGATATATATATATCTATATATATATATATATAGATATCTATATATATATAGCTGCACTTTGTTTTGTATTAATTTTTAATGTACTGGAGGCATGTCTTCTCACCACTGTAAAGCGTACACACACAGCTGTAACCAAGGAAAACAAATTCCATCAGTTGAAAGATAAATATATTGCAATATTCTGCCATGTAAAAATGGTATTGAACTTAGCTCATGTACATAGCAGTTTACTCTTAATTTTCAGTTCAAATGCAATGCCACAGGCAAATATTTGATGCACATTTTTTCCCAAGAGTACTGTTAAGTTTCTTTAAATTACTGGGCTGAACAGAACTTTGTCCCAAAATAATACACACAAAATAATTTCTTCAGATTGACTTGAAGATGAAGTGATTATGTAATGTTCTATGATTTTTTTTCCAGGTCATTACCGGGAAAATGTTGGAGGTTGTTGGCCAGGTGGTGGTGTACAGTGTGGCAGGCTGCCCACACTGTCTGGCAGCCAAGAAGACATTGAAGGACTCCGGTGTGCCCGTCATTGATGTCTCTGTGGACCGCTTTCCTGCAGTACGAAGTTGGCTGCAGGTAAATTTCTTGCAAGTTGTTTATGAAAAAGACTAGACTTTGTATGACAAAAGAATCAGAATAGAGTCATAGCATACAAGTATGTTAGAGCAATAACACAATGAAGAGTATGGAATGATTAAAACCATTGGACGTATGTATGATGGATTGGGTGAAAGTTTAATGGTTACTGAATAACAAAGAACTGTACACTACACATGGAAGAAAATTAAACACCTTAAATTTACTGTTTGTGGGTTATGCAGTCTTCCTGTTTTGAGTCTGAAGTCACCTCATGACCATGTCGTAGATATTATAGCAGTGCTTGAAGAGAGAGTCCTGAGAAACTGAAGAGATGATTAAGATAAAGGTCTTTAACCTGGTTGTAGTGGGGATCATGTTTCTTAATGGTCCCTCTAAGCGAGAAAAATGAGAAAAAATCATCAGTCATACAAACCATTTCATAATATATATCAAAGCATTTCTGATCAGATTATGTATCATCTATTTTGGGGGCGTTTATATCATGGCACAAATTTGGCCCGTCACTGCTACACGGTAAAGCCACAAATTTGGCCCGTCGCTGCTACACGGTAAAGCCACAAATTTGGCCCGTCGCTGCTACACGGTAAAGCCACAAATTTGGCCCGTCGCTGCTACCGGGTTAAAAAAAATAGAAATTAAAACTATATTGTTCATGTAAAAGATGAAGCCCTTGAAGTAACAATCTCTAATACCTGGCTGGGTACCATAAATGAAAGAGTGTAGGCAGGCAAGGGATAGTGTGAGGAATGACACAAGCTGGGGATAAGTTTGATTTGATTTATAATAGTACATTTTTATGTAAAAAATATTCAACTCGAGTACTTTTGCTAATTTTCAGACGTCTTCACAGCACTATGAAACCATTTGACTTTCTTAATGCATGCACAAAAATTAACAGTGTAATATCTGACTCTCTTTTGGCATCGACTTCGCAGGAAAAAACTGGCAGAACATCAGTACCACAAATTTTCTTCAACGAGACGTATGTTGGAGGGAATGATGACCTGCAGACAGTGATGAAGGATGAAGAGGCTTGGAATAAACTGTTGGCGGACATTCAGACAAACCAGCCCGAGGAAGGTTCTCTGCTCATCCCTCATCCCTCAGAGGCAACAGATGTGGTGGGTGAGTGTTACACTTTGTACAGGAGTAATCAGTTGTTATTTATGAGGTTTGCATTCACTTTTTCACTTATCAGTACCTTTGTTTTAAGTATATGTGTTAATATAGTCCATGCATTGGCATATATATTTTTAATGCCTGCACCAATCACTTTTCTTCTCCATAACTGCCTTTTTCATCCAAGTATACTGTCTTCTAATTTTTTTTCCTAGATTCCAGCTCTAAATACATGTCATTTTAAATTGGTAGACTAAACAGACTCTTTTTAAAGTTCCTGCACATTTCCTCATAGCAATATCTTACCAGTTTTTGAGAGGCATATCTTTCATAATTTGTTGTTGTTACTGCTATGCTTCCAGTCTTCTATAAATCCAGTAGCTATTGAACATTTATTTGTAACCTTGTTGCTTTTTACAAACTGTCTTCTTATGTTCCCATCAACATCATTGTGACTAGTTAAGCTACCGTTTCACCATCTCACAGCATTTACTATTTTTCCATGCTTTGTTCTCAATGCTGTATGTAATGAAATGAGAATGTTATATAAATCTGGGATACTAACTTATCATCATCAGCGCAACGGATTTATAATATTATGGATTCATCATATCATTTGCATTGATTTGGAGCAAGGCCGGCACTTCTGAGAGTTTACTCACATCAGTAAAATGTTGATTTTATGAGTTTCAATCCAAATCTTGACTAGTTGAAAATCAGTTTCAGAGTTTGTGTGTGAAAGTGATCCTTCAGCTCCCATCGTGGAGGAGCTGCAGGAGTCTGGCATCCTGCACACCCACCGCACCTCCCTGTTCTCCTGCGTGAAGGATGCTTTCAGTGGCCAGCATTTTGTCAGCTGGATTGTGACGGCAAAGGAAGTTGGTATGACATTCTATATTTTATTTGCTTTGAGCTGATGAATTTATTTTCCTATTTCAAATTCATTCACCAAGAATAATGAAACATTTGTATAATATATAGGTAAAAAAAAAAAAAAGAGGAGTTACATAATGGCAATTCATAATGGTTGAAGGATTAGTTCAATGTAAGTGAATTGTATAGATTCATATAAATTGTTATGAATATTAATTAACTCAGCTGATAAGTGACACAGTGCAAGTCAGTGTTCATCGGGTGTTGATGAGGATGGTGAACATGATGACACCATGACAGGAATGACCGGCGTGAGGCTTGGTCTGCAGTGAGTTGTATTGATTGGGCGTGTGAAAACTTTGGAGTTCCTGGCCCAGTAGGAAACTATTGCGCAAGGAACACCTCAGTTTTCTCATTTCCAATGCATACACATTTTATGTAATGGTTATGTAGTTTTAGTAATTCACTTAATTTCCATATATTGATTTACAGCTGAAAAAGAGGCCATTGATATTGGACAAGATCTCTTGGACAAAAAGTATATTTTGCCTGTGCAAAATGGCACCCAGACCACCTTAATGAATGACCCCAAGGTGTATTACAGGTGAGATAGCTCTGCTTTTCTCTGTTTACCTAAGTGTTGTGAGATAGGGACCCCATTGGCAGCCACTCATGCCAACAGTATGATGACTCCTGTGGTACAAGAATCAAGGGTTAGGGCTGAGGATCATCTTTTCATCATTTACTTGTAAAGTGACAATAGTAAGACTGGTATTATTTGTCTCTAAATTTGTCAGCCAAAAGTCTCTCATATTCCAATGCTTTCTGTTAACTACTGTCCACATGGAACCAAGACAGGATCAAGCTAACTCTTAAAGCTATTCATGTCCACCCACCAAAGCTTTAGTCATTTGGCAATCAACATTGATTAGCATTTTTTTTTCATCATTTGTCATCATCAGTGAGTGATATGAGTTTTATAATTATAGCAACTGCTGGCAGATACAGAATCACTGGTAGCTACAGCTGTGCCTCTTATATATGAATGTCCGTTAATGTGTCACTGACAAAGACCCAATATAAGGTTGCTCATTGAAGTGGTGACCTTATTAATGCATAGAGTATGGACACTAATGTCATCCTCTTTTTGGTTCCACTGTAATTTGCTTCAACCACATTTTCAGACACGAACTAGTTATTCTGTGTACTGCTTTAGCTTCTATATGGCTGAATATGACATGTGATAATGCTGTGGTTACAGGCAGACCTGTGAGTCGTGAAGAGTCTCCCTGAGGCCGGGTGTCTTCTGTATATCATTTACTCTTCATGTTTCATTCATGTAAAAAGTTTGTGGCAGAGCATTTTACAGCATGAGTTTATTGTGTTGTGGAAATCAGTAAAATAGAACTATTCCAGTACTCACAAAACAGTAACATTCAGCAATTAAATCTGACATGGCTCATACTGATCTTCTCTTTTTTATGTTGATGGTTGGCACTTAGGTCAGAGTAGCCATTTCTTGTAATTTATTTCTAATTTATTAGTAAGCCTTCAATGTGGAGGAATCACTTTGAGGTAAGTGCTGTTGTTACTTCTAGGTAATTAGATGGAGTAACAGGATTTACATATTCATAGATATGTTTTTTTATGTTCAGCCTATGGTGCTGGTAGGCTTTATTGGTGAGATCTGATGGTCTTCCTCAGCCCATTATGGTGCAGGCAAGTGTTTTATAGTGGTGCCATCTTGCATTAGCTTAAAGCAAGCAGCAAGACTAATGTAGCATTGTGTGCATTATGTAGATCAGTTGTGCCTCTATACAAAAAATTACTCTAAAGCTTCTAGAGAGTTTCCCAGTACAGTGGTGCACCAAGTTTTCTGGCCTTATATTATTTAAAGGTCCTGGACACATTTTTCTGAGTGAGAAATATGGAATTTAGTGGAAAATTAGCACCAATTCCTTCTCCTTCCACTGCACAGCTCAGCTTTGGGAAGTGATTTACCATAAGCTCATCTTATTGTTTTTGCTAAATGACATCATCACAGCCCTAGCAGCACAAATTTCATGATGAGCAAGCAATGCAAGATACCACAGCACCAAGGTAATGAGCTCCATTGAAGCTTTTGTAAACAGAATTGGTCTTCACTCTTAGCAGGATTTGTTTATACTGAAGCTATGTAGTTGTTTGTTTCCAGTAGAATACATTCTTAATTTTGTAGATTGGTCTCACAATGTTGAAATCCACGGAGGGGAATGGAGTTCCTCTGAGCACCTAATGAGTTCATGTGAAGACTTCAACAGATGATGTGACTATGTTAGTTTTCAGAGCAACGTTGTCACTTTTTGTGGATTTCAGCATTGTGAAACCCACCTCCTTCCAAATATTGGTTATCTTCAGGCCCATAATTTTGGCAGATTTTTGGGAGGGGCTAGAGGGCATCATAAATTCATGTGTTGGGAGGGGAGGGTGGCGAGCGAAGCGAGCACGCGCAGGTGTGGGAATTTTTTTGAAAAATTAGCACTTTTAGGGGTATTTTGAGGCTGATATAAAAACATTGGAGGGGCTTTAGCCCACCCTCAGAAATAAAGGCCCTAATCTTACATTGAAAATGAGTACCAATGAAGTTCCCACATAAAAGACCAATGCCAAGACTGAAGACCAATGTTGTTTAGTGCAACTGTTTCATCAGAACCCATAACTGAAGTGCCTTGGTGTTTTGCAGTTCTTCCTCATCACAGTTTCCAGGGCTGTGATAATATTAATTGATAAAAATAATATTATTAACTAATGATATTTGATAGCCTCGAGACATGGAAAAAGGGCTCCAAAGGGCTTCAGCCACAGGGATCCCTTTGGCCCGATGTTTGAGTGTCCACCTTCCTGTCTCAGGGGCCCAGATTCCAATCCTAGGTGGAACATTTGGAAGAAGGTTTGAGGCCCTCTGTGTTAGAAGGGCTGCTCGCGCCACATCAGCAAAAATTGAGATATTGAGTATAGCACTCTTCAGCAGCCAGCTACTGAAGCTGCAGAGACCTGAACAGTCTGGGTTCATGCCTGGTAAGTCAACAACTGACCATATCCTAGCACTTTGTGTACTGGTGGAGCGCCGACATGGGTTTCGATAGGGGATCCTTGCAGCCTAAGTCGACTTCAAGAAGGCATTTGACTCAGTGCATTGTGAGTCACTCTGGGATCTTCTGTGACTCCATGGGATTCCTGTGAGGGCAATTGGTTTGCTGACTGGCCTGTATTCTGGGATAGAGAGTGCTGTGAAGTGTGGGGGTGACTTGTCCGACTTCTTTCCCGTGAGTGTGGGAGTGAGGCAGGGCTGTGTCCTTATCCCATCGCTTTTCAACACTTGTATGGACTGGGTACTAGGCAGAGTTGTGGACCAGAGTCATTGTGGAGCATCCACTGGCAATAGTACCAGGGTCACTGTCCTGGGCCAAGACCAAGGTACAGGTGTTTGGAGGCTTGCTAGATGAAACAGTACAGTCTGTACATGCGTGTGGCGAGGACGTTGAGATCTCGGAAAATTTCACATACCTTGGTAGTGTAGTTCAGAATAATGGTGAGTCTCACCAGGAAGTCTTACGGTGGATTGCCCTGGCCCACGGTGTTACGGATTCACTTAGCATGAGTATATGGCGTTGTCGATATCCGTGCAGAAGGACAAAGATCTGAATCTTCAAGTCCCTTGTACTCCCTGTCTTACTCTGTGGTTGTGAGACATGGACATTAAATGGGGACTTGTAGAGGCGGATTGATGCCCTTGGTAATAAATGTCTATGCAGAGTAATGGGATATCGCTGGAATGACTTTGTGTCAAACTGGCAACTACTCCGTGAAACTGATTTGACACATATTACCTACATAGTCCGTCAACGCCAACTCCGGCTATATGGGCACGTGGCACGTTACCCTGAAGCTGATCCTGCTCATCGGGTTGTCTCTGTAAGAGACAATCCTGAGTGGAGGAGGCCAAGGGGACGCCCACGGAGTTTGTGGCTTGAGCAAGTCGATAGGTCCTGCCAGGAGATACTCAGGATGGGAAGGAGGCCTGCAAAGAGACTCGCCCGGAGGGACCTCCAGACTTGGCGTCGTAGGGTGGGTGAGGCGACGCGCCCCCCCGACATTTGCCAATATGCACTTTTGTTTAATCAAGCACAAAACTTGGTGTACTGTACATGTGGCAGACTAACAGCAGTGTCAGTACTCAGGATGTAGGTTATGTTCCCCGAGTACATGAGCAAACTAAAAATGTAGTTTAAATAGCATGTATCATTTTCCCATAGATTCCTAAGAATGCATTTTGCCTGAATCTCTAACTTCTTTGAAGACCAAATTCATTGTTAGGTCTTTGCCAGCTGTAGTATGCAGAATTTTAGCTAAGCTTGTGTTGGGCTGTCTCCATTTCTGCTTTTGTCCAACTTTGCTTTGAATTTGTGGTGCTCTCATTCTCAGTGCTAATCACTCTGCATGCAGACTGTTGCAAGTGTTGCTGATTCATTCTTGTGTGAATCATAATGCTCTTTGTTGTTTGTCTTTCATAGTTCATCTTCCTTGTTGGATTGATTTACTATATAACTGTGGACATATTTGTGGGGGATTCTAGGAAAATGCTTCCAGACTATTGCAACAGTGATTCATTCTAGTGCAAGTCATATTCCTCTTTTTGTCTTTCATTTCCATCTTCAGTATTGTATTGGGATTATTATGTAGCCCCCCCCCTTCTCTCTCTCTCTCTCTCTCTCTCTCTCTCTCTCTCTCTCTCTCTCTCTCTCTCTCTCTCGTACACATGCACACACACACACACTTGATTGTAATACATTCAAGATAAGTACTTTGTGAATACAACACTGTATATTTCTGCTTCATGTATGTATTTTTGTACTGCAGACTTAATGAGACAAGTAAGTCAGATGCCCTGAACTCAGGACCAACCCAGAAGTGCAAATTAAGGGATGCCGGGGAGCTGTCCGAGTCACTGCGCAGGACAATGCTGAAGCTCACCTCAGACCACATTTCAGATGATGGCAAGGTACTTTCAACTTATTTTCTGAGGCCTGCATACCTTTGTCTGCAAGTACTCTTAGTAATGTTAGAGTACATAAGCTTTTGATATAGGAGGATGGGGAAGAAACAATAATTTATCGTAATTCTGATCTGCAGTCAATATTGTGATTGAAATAGAGAGGCTGATATGTTGGGACTGTAAAGGACAACAGTGGACACAAGATGATAGTTGTCTGTTCTCAGCTTCCTTGAAGATGTAGTACACAAAATTCCTTGTTTCCTAGCTTCTTTAATGGTCATCTGCAAACATGTATATCATGTGCTGCTTAAGTGATTGATTTGCATTTTAAAATTTGGAGAACTGAAATGAAAAACATCAGTCAGTTCTACCTGACCTGGTGGGCCTAAGCCTTCAAGGATGAACTCGTGGACTTGGCATCATTACTTGGGTGACGGTGCTACGCTCTCATTGGCCAATTCTTAACTTCTTTTATCGCGCATAAAATTGACTTTGTATTCCTACCAAAACCCTTTTTGAGTTGTAAGGTAACATATTGCACCAATAAAAACTGATGCAATAATATCTTTGATAAGTATGTGCCTTTTGAACTGTTATAAATACGTATGAAACGACATTCATAACAAAACTAAGTCGGAACTGCACATAAATGGACAATATCCAGTGGCTGAAGCAACTGTTAAAGCTAAAAAAAAAAATTTAATACTTATTACCACTACAAAGTGCTAGGCTACAGTCTACACAATGTCATTCATTAATTAACTCATATAATGTAAGATTTCTTGGTATAGTTTTAGGCCTGGCTTAGTCATAACATGAAGTGATGCTACGGAGTCATAACGAAAACATTGGCCTAAGGCAAGAACCTTCTCCTTTCTTTCATCGTCCGTCCTATCATTACTCCTGAAATGCGTTACTGTTATTTGTGGGTAATAAACTAATAAATAGCCATAAGGAAGAGTGACTATAAGAATAACTACATTTATATACCAATAGTGTTGATTTTAAGAGGTAGCAGAGAGTGAGAGATAGAAGGCTATGTCATGGCAAACAAAATTGCCGCAGGTTAGATCTAGTAACCAACAGCCAATGAGCGGCACAGAGACCTTCCCTCTAGCAATGATGTCAAGTCCGCGAGTCCACCCCTGAAGGAAAATCTCCGCCGGCTCTTGTGGAACAGACTATAGTTTTTCACTCCATGGATTTTGGCCTTAACCCTTTCCATCCGTGACGCAGACGTTGGCGTCACAGTATGGAAAGGGTCAAGAGGAAATGGAAGAGGATTAATCCTCTTCTAAACCTCTCAATCCTCCTCTAAATTCCTCTTAATCCTCTTCCATTTCCTCTTAAGAGGTTTAGAAGAGGAAATGGAAGAGGATTAAGAGGTTTAGAAGAGGACTAATGGTGACGCCGTTGGACGCATGTCGGACATCGCCAGAGTGAAGGGGTTAAGGAGCCATGGTTGTGTTGGAAAAAAACAACAACCATAGTATAATTAATTCAAGTACTACAGCTTCAGACATAACATAAAGGTGTCGCTTGGTTCTCTTACCCTTTCCTAGCATTCCTCACACATGAGTTATGCATTGAAGCCAAATGTTATCATAGTAAATATATAGACTTAGGGAGACCAGTCAGACAGAGCAATTTACAAGGAAGTGTATTGGGAGGGGTTGTGGGAATGTTCCAAAAACAGTGTATGAAAAGGGAGAACTGGAGACCTCTGCCATGGCCTCCTCATCTTGGAGAGGTCACAGAGGAAACAGGGCATCGGCTGCTTGGCATCAAAGCCAGGGAGATAGAGAGGTAAGGGATGCAATGGGGATATTGACTGATAATCTGAAGAGTTTATACACAAGTCCTAAAGGTAAAATGAAAGATAAAGCATGGAGCCCAAAAATGTTTGAATTATCCAAGGAAATGTTTAATACTCCTTGTTTGGCTTCAACACTAATGCCATTATTATTCATTTGAAGTCTTTTTATGTCCTAAGTGATATGTTAAGCAGAAAAATCAACATTTTATTGTAGGTTGTCAACTATAAAGAAATTAAGGTTGCTGAAGAGTTTGAAGATTATGTCAAGATGTCTCAAGAGCTGCAGCGTGTTTCCATAGAGAAGCTGGACCAGGACGAGTTGAAGGCATTCTCCATCAATATCTACAATGCCCTGGTGATACATGCAACTGTCATTAATGGTCCTCCTTCAAATTGGTTCTCCAGAGCAAGGGTAAAATATTTGATTTATTTTATATCTTTACATTAACCTTCCAGATTAGCCTTTGCCTCCTTTCCTTAACCCTTAAAGCGCGGGCTTGTTTTGCTGTGCCTGTCCTCCCATGTGGGCATATTCAGGCAAAAACATACCTCACTTCAACCTTTTATATCTTCACTTCTACTTACCTCATGTAACTGAATGAAGTATCATTGTAAAGTACATACCTTTAACTGTCCTTTGATGTTAATTTGTATAATAATTATATTTTAATATATAAGAATTATATTTTCCATAATTTGAACTGAAATTGACAAAAGCCTAACAATGTCCTGTTTTCCAGTTCTTTGACAAAATGTCTTACATCATTGGAGGCCACCGCTACTGTCTCAATGATATAGAAAATGGAATCTTGAGAGCTAACAAACAAGGTCCACTTCAGTTCTCTGCTCCGTTTGGAAAGTCAGACCCTCGGCTAAAAACGAGTCTTATTCAGGTGTGTAATGAATAATATAAAAAAAATATATTATATATTGCATGCAATAGAATTTATTTTTTCTTAACAAAGTTTCCAGCAGCCATAAGGTTGTGATTAAGTAAGTCAGAAACTAATGAAAAGTTTCTAAAACTTGCATCTAACACATTTTTATATATTTCTTAAACTCAGAATTAGAATCCAACAAAAGCATTCTTTTAGTATGACTTTAAGTCCCTACCAGTGTTATGTCGCTGGTTATGGTGGTGTAATAACAGTATTTAGTGAAGTTGAGTTCCTTCCAAATATTTCGTTGTTAGTGTTTTTTCATGGGTCATATGTAAATGAAAAACAGATTAAAAGATGAAGTATATATTCAATAGTATTGCCTAATATGAAAGAATATGGGGAGTAGAAACCCTCCCACATTAGAGATTTGTTTAGTTGGAAATCCATGTCATGTAGGGTACATGATCGGACACCACTATTGTAGGATAACTAAAAATATACATAAACCTACACCAAGCCTGTGTTAACATAATACATAATCAGAAAACATTCCAAAGTGCATAATATAGAGGAAATCAATAAGGCAAACAACTCAGATCAGCCTTTTACCTTCAATATTTGGGAGGGTGAACTTTTTTGGGGCAAGAGGGTGGGTTTGAGGTTCAAGACAAGGTCCCGGGAAACTCCAGCCAGTTGCACCTCACTCTTGACAGTGACCCTTGGCACACTCACAGGCTGCACAAACACACACACACACACACACACACACACATTGCTCTCTCACACAAGGGAACTTTGGCTCTTATGTTAAACAGACATTATCAGTATTTCCTGTCTTCATGATTTTGGACTATTGGAACTTTTAGACCAGTGAAATTTGAATTGGAGGATTTTTTCTTTTCCTGTAGGTAAAGATATGAGCAATGATATCACTAGTTTCATGGTATTGACTTTCATTCAGTGTGCCACTCTGAGTTACATATTGAAGATGTTATTTTGTGTTCCACAGGTAGATCCAAGGATTCACTTTGCTTTGAACTGTGGTGCTAAAAGTTGTCCCCCAATAAAAACCTTCAGTTCCAAGGTGAGTTTTAAGTTCAGTAAGTATTATAGATGTTTAAAAATGTCATTTTTTTATATTTAGTAGCTTTCAATTGAAGCAGCCATAAAGTTGTGATTAATTAAGTCAAGTTGGTGAAGTTTTTAAAACTCGCATCAAGAATATTTTTATATATTTCTTAACCTTAGAATTAGAATCCAACAAAAGCATTCTTTTACTAGAGTCCTTACCAGTGTTACGTCTATAGACATGGGGGTGTAGCAACAGTATTAAGTGAAGTAGAATTCCTTCAAAACATTTCCTTGCTAGTGTTGTTCATGGGTCGTATGTGATTTGTGTTTCCATACGACCTTATGGCTTTAAAGATTTTTATTTTGAATCTACTTGCTTTTTTTAAGAACATAAATGCAGAATTACAACTGGCAACCGAGGCGTATCTGGAGACGGATGAAGCCCTGCAGATAGAGGAGGACCGAGGCATCATCCACCTCTCCTCACTCCTGAAGTGGTATTCTTCAGACTTTGGGGACACCACAGATGATGGGTTACGGTGGGTTTTGAAGAATGTTGTTCAGCCAGAGAAAAAAGCTGCCCTTCAGAGTGTGATGGACACAGAGAAGTATAAGGTAAAATACATTGTGTATGATTGGGGAAGCAACAGCCAAGATTGAGTACATGAACCACACCAGTTTAATTTATATATACTGGAAACTCCTGAGTAGTTGCTTGGGTTAATATATAACTAACAGTTGCCAGTATCATGAAAGTATTGTTTTGCAAAAGAGGTCATAACTGCAGTAACCGCTTCCCATTGAAACTTACCTTCCCCTGGGTTGAAGTTGAAATTTGATTGATTTATTGGCCTCAAGGTAGATACATAGATTATTTTACACATTGTCGTTAAGAGCCACTAGTCCATTGAGCCGTAGCTTTCTTATGGACTACATGTTTTTTGTGAGCATAACAGGTGCAACTGAATCACTGAGCTCAGCTACTATCAATGTAAATTAAAACATGGATCTTGTGTGCTATAATTTTTTTTATTGGTGATTTACTTGGATAACATATGATAGTTCTGCACCTGACACAATTATAGAAAATGCAACTTACACATAAGGGGTTTGACTGCAGTGACATTTGATGAATGACTAACAAAAGTTCATATTGAGCAAAGACATTGCCATGTGAAGTAATCTACTTCCACCATATTAATGTTCAGTCATCCTCCCCAGCAGTGGTATATTGACCTCAGCATCTACCCTCTAACATTCTTCACTATGCACAAAGTTTCATGTTTCACAATTTTGTTGTTACCTCATTTTGCATCACTTTCATGGCAGTTGCCCGTACTTTATCTCAAATAATAAAAAATATAGGGTTCAAATAGCCAGTATGTGTGTGTGAAACCAGTTTGTTCAGATTGTTTTAGCGTTGGCTGTTTATGGTATTTCCTAGTCTGCCACATCTATCTCCAATTATGGGATTAGAGCCTAGGTGAAAGCAGTCACTGCCCCCCCCATAAGAAAACTGTATGCATGTGTATATTTATTTGTATAAGTCAATTTCATAGCCTTAGCTTATCTGAATGCCCTCTGAAATAGAACCATGTGTAGGAACTTGATACAGTCATTGAAGGAACTATTTTCCTTGAGTTCTTCCCTAAATTTGTATAGCCTAATATAGGGGATTTCATTAAATCCTAATACAGTCCTTCTAAGCACATGCTTGTCAGTCATCAGAATTTGTCACAGCTGCACTGCACTGCTTTGTTGGTGATGAGAACACATGCACCACTGGTGACCTCTGTGGCAGACAAGCTTGATTTAATTTAGAGAAGATTCGCCGGATTGTTACTCCACTCACCTTGGTGGCTTTTGATGTCCGAGCAACTGCTCTTGAAGGTGCTATTACAGGTTCTCTGCTAGCTTTCTCTTCTAAGAAATAAGTCTCATTGTAAATATGTTCTCTTTCTTGACTGCATAACACACAAGAGCAAGTGGCAACAGGTAGTGACGGCATGGGTAGCTTGCATCCTGGCGGGCAGCCATGAGAGAACTAACCTGCGGTCAGTCAACACAATGACAGTGTCAGAAAGCAATGCTGTCAAGTGTTGCGGTATTTGTGTAAAATCATTATCACCTAAAAAAAAGCAAAAAAAGCATAACACTAAATAAACCTTACTAAATTATTAAAACATTCATTAAATTCATTTAGAAATAATAGAGCTGGCATATAAGCAGTGGCAGATCCAGCTCCAAGTGAAGGGGGGGGCTGATATACAAGATGGGCGCCATATATACCGTATATATATATATATATATATATATATATATATATATATATATATATATATATATATATATATATATATATATATATATATATATATATATACTATTACTACTACTAGTAGTAGTAGTATTGTTATTATTATCATTATAATTAGTAGGCCAGTAGTAGTGTTCACAAGAATGATACCCCCCAGATCTCAGTGAATCTTTGAAACGACACAATTCAGGTCCTAAGGGGGGGTGGGGGTGCCCCCCCCTGGATCCCCCACTGCATATAAGAGATAAGTTTTAGAACTGTGCAGGGCAATGGGGATTGAAATACCTAAAAGAGCCAACACTAAAATGATTTGGACAAACTGGAACCACAATAGCTGGGAATTGACTGTTCAAGCTTTCTTAAAGTAGTTCAACTGGATGTTTTACAATTTCATATATCTATCAAAATAGATAGGAAGCTGTTGATATTTTTTCCTCCGTTACTGAAGGCGACATCAATCCTATTTACAATTAGCCACTGGATCTCAAGCCTGATATCACCCTGTTCAGTAGTATACATTATTTTGGGGGAAATTATAATAAAATATTGCTTCAAACTCGTCCTATTCACATTTGTTTTCCTTAGATATGAAAGGTAATATTTATTTAATGAATGATTGAAATTATGCCTCATTCATGGCAGTTTCTAAGTGGAAGAAGAAGTGCCCTCTCACAGAGTAACCAAGCTAAATAAGTATAGTATTTTTTTTTATAAATGATATTTGTATCCTTTACTTCTTACGACCGCCACGTTCTTTAAGCTGAAGCTGAATAACTGTGCCGTGACCTACATTGTAGTAAGCCAGTGACTGGGAGTCTTTGAAGAAGAGACCATCCCTTGCCAACTTTTGTTTTCCAGGTGGAAGGCCCGTTTCATCATGGACTTTGGCTTTCACCACAGACACAGGATCAGTCAAGGGAAGTGTGAGAGTGAGGGTCTGGCCTGAGAGGCGCCACTCAGGCTTGTCTGCCACTGCTGGCACTGCCACCTGGAATTTTACAGGGCCTGAGAACCGACGTGTCCAGTCATTTTCAGGCACGAGGGACTCCTCTGTACGGGCCCGTTTGGCAGCAGGACCTTCATCTTCATCTTTGTCACCTCCCATATTACCCATTCCACCACCAACTCCTGGCTGTGGCCCAGTAGGTGGTGCTGGCTGAGGCTGTGAGGCCATGAAGCCCCCTACAGGAGCTGGAGGTCCCGGCATGAAGCCACCTGGCCTGGGAGCCATCATGACAGGAGTTCGTGGCACTACCATCACACCACTCCCTGGTGGAACCATGGGAGCCATTGGAGGTGGTAGTGGAGCACCTATATTCACTGCCATCATAGACTGAGTGGGGTTTACAACAGGAGGCTTTGGAGGAGGTGGAGCTGGTGCTGGTTGAGGAGCAGACTTTGGCGGTGGTGGTGGAGGCTGGGGCTTGGGTGGTGCTGGCTGTGGCTTGGGTGGTGGCGGGGCAGGGCGAGAGTGAGGTACATTAGGTGGTTGGTTGGCAGAAGATGGTAACTTTGGTTGGGGACCAATTTTCTCCTTCTCTTGATCAGGAAGCAAGCCTTTGACTTTATGAATCTGATGAATCTGTTCATTGATGGAAATGTTGGCCCGAGCAGCTCGTGTAGCAGCCTCCATGGACCCTGTGTGTCCATCCCAAGTCACCTTCTCTTCCCTTTTCTCCTCTTCTCCAATCTTCTTACCAATTATTGTCTCTTCGTCTCCAGCACCGAAAATATCAGTACGACGTTCAGCCAACTGTTTCAGAGAGGAGCGGATGGATTCTCCAGTTGCAAACACCGTGTCTTGGTTAGTTTTCTCGGCCAACTGACGATCTCTGTCCTCAAGCCAGCGTGGATCCAACATATTGATTCTCAGATGCTGGCCTACCTTGTCAGGTGCAATGCGTTCCCCGGTGATGGGCGAAACAAGATACTGGTCAGAGGCACCAGCACCTGCAGTTGGACGGGGCTGCTGCCGAGGGTCATAGTCTTTTACCACAACCTGACCAGCAACAGGTGGAGCAGGAGCTGGCTGGGGGGGTTCTCGTGGTAAGGGTGGCTGAGGAGCCTTTAGATCTGGCTGTGGTGGTGGTGCATGTACTTGAGGTGTGTCATCATCAGAGTCTTCCTCTTCGCTGCTCTCCTCTTCCATATCTTGTACCTGTGTGTCATCCTGGTCACCTGGGGCACCCTGTTCTTCCTCAGGTTCCTCCTCATCATCACTGCCCAACACCATATCAGTGTCAGGAGTAACACCTTCATCAATGCGTTCCTGCAGGAGAACACGCCGGCCTACCTCAGCGGGTGAGGTGGGTGGTGGGAAGGAGCCAACTTCCCAAGGCTGATAGTCAATAGTTTCAACAACTGTAAAATCGTGCCAGTCAATTGCAGCATATTCCAACCGTTCCCTTTCTGCATCCTCCTCTTCACGCTTCCTGACAGCTGCCTGATGGCGTTCCCATTCAACACGTTGGTTAACCTGTAAAAAGGTAGATCTTAAGAAATATATCAACTATTTAATTCACTTCAAATTCTTTCATGAAAGGTTAAGTTGGAGGCATATTCACAGGTAAAGAGGGACACAGGGCAAGTGCAATATCTGGGTTACTACACTTTGACCTCCCCAAGTACTCATTTACTGACAAACCCAAAAGGGAGGATAAACATCTGAGTGAACTGTGCGCTGACTGCCCAGGTCAAGATTTGAACCCAGAACTACAATTTGTAGCTAGGCTAGGAAGGGAAGAGCAAAAGTTTTATAGGTGATTTAACAAATAGCAGTTTTGTAACTTTAGTTAATTCAATGAAATTGGCTCCTCCCTTCCTTGCTGGGTCAATAAGGACACTGCTGATTGGCTGTTGTTCGGGAGGTGTCTCTGCTCCCTGCCACCCAACATCTTGGTGTAGACTCAGAAAATTTGAATATTTTTACTCTTAGGTTATCTGTTGAACATGGTGGGCTAATTTTGCTCATTAAATTAGGCAGTAGTTGAAGAACTAATACAATACATTTAAAATTCCATAGGGGCCTTGATTTGTATTGGTTTGGGGGAGGGGTTTGCACCTCCCCCATCAAAAAAACTCACAAGCTAAAAATAACAGGTAGAGGTTGGGGTGAAAGCCCTGACCCCAATCAAGTTTTGCCGAGGGGCCTGACCGCACGGCAGACTACAGATGGATTAACGTTAGGTGAGCCTGCTGCCAGTGACAGATAAAAAGCAAAGCCTATGGGACCCTTCCAGCTCGGAGGAGGATGGGCCCCATAGCCCCTCATTTTTTGAGGGTAGCCAGGGAGGTGCAGAAATGATGCCTGACCACAGAATCACACCCAGTGTTAACCTTCAGGGGGCTCTGTGTGTGGGCTCCTGGAATGTCCTGAGCCTTTTGTAGCATCATCAACTGCCCTACCTGTGAGTTCAAAAGACTGAGGGTGTACACAGTGGGACTCTGAGACAAGGTCTGACAATGGCAAGATCAGTTGGGGGGGAGGGGGGGGATGCACCTTCTACTGGTCTGGCATCACAAATGGTGCCCGTTTTAACCCTATTCATTCCGGGCGGCCTTGCCCCCCCTGAGGATTTTTTTGTCAAATTTTTTTTTTTATTACCAAGTTAAAAAGAAAAACAGACCTACTGGGGGTAGCTATAGATAGGCATCTCCAGCCAACTCCAGCCAATTTTGTGGTTGAGGTTCCTTCGGTTGATGAGCATATAATGAGAGAGAGGTTGAAGCATACTCCAAGCTTTATGTCTATTGTTGCAGTGTACGCTCCTACCAAGATGCGTGAAACTGAAGAGGTGTTTTACACCAAACTCGGCTCCAAATTAGATCAGTGCCCCCCTGGGGACACACTCATTTTGAGTGAATTCAATGCTGCTACTGGCACTGACAGGGTTGACAATGTGTTATGTGTTGGTCCCCATAGTTCTGCTACCAGGAACACCAACAACTAACTCCTGAATTTTGCAATTTAGGAAATTTAAGAGGTTGAAAACTGCAGGAAACTTCTAGTCCTATCCTACAGTCTAATATTGGTCTCAATTCCCAGGAAGCCTGGCAACGTCACTTCACGATATTCTCCAGTGCTTCCCCAAAGGCAAAACCACTCTTCCTTGGTCGTTTTCCAATGCACTCAATCTTTTGCAGCTTGAAGAGTTTCACATGTGAAGACATCCCACAGTTCTACAGGGCCTTCAATGGTACTGAGCTCACTGAACCAATCTGAGACTGTCACTGCATACTCATGAGCACAAGCAGAGTTTTTCAGTCTCGAGATGTCAAGTCAAGATCCCTCGACTTGACATGAAGCTTGAGTGTTGCAAGAACAGGCAAAGAATAGTTGCAAAGAACTTATAGGATGTGGTCAATCTCTTTAGCTACCTCTTCATCATTGCTATACCAAGTCCACCAGTGCAGTTCTGGTCTCTGGTACCAAGAACCTGGAATTGTCAACCTCCTGAATCTTGCAAAATTCAGGAGAGTTGTTGCTGTTCCTGATCCCAAACATGGGAACCAACACATAACTCATAGCAAACTCTGTCAGTGCCAGGAGTAGCATTAAAGCCATCCAAAACAGCTAAGTGTGTCCTGAAGGGGGCACTGGTCTAATAAGGAGTACCGTTTAGCCTAAAACACCTCCCACCTCCTCTTCAGTTTCACACATCTCTTCTGGCTCATACACTACAACAAGAGACATGTAGTCCAGAATGTGCTTCAGCCACACTCATATTATATGCTCATCAACTGGAGTAAGCTCAACCACAAATGGCTGCAGTTGGCTGGAGATGCCTACAGTTACCCCCTGAAGACAGGTACCAATAATTATGTAGGATCAGTAGTAGGTGTACCCTCAACAACTGACATCCCCATTGCCAGACCTCCTCATCTTGGTCCTACTATATCCACCCTCAGCCTTCTGAACTTATTCAATAGGTAAGATGATCGGTGACCCTCTGAGAGGCTCAGGATGTTCCTGAAGCCCACATGAGAAAGGTAAGTAATTCTAATTGGTTTACGGCAATGGTAATAAGACGAAGACACAACCAGAAGCACTTTGGCACACCTAAGGAAAACAAAAAAAAAAAAATCCTCCCACACAGAAGACATTGAAGTTTGCTTTCTAAACTTACTAAGCCCATCCCAGTGATTGTGAACAACAATATTCACCACATGGCACCAGTGCTGTTCTTTACCCTCTAACCTGTTTTGTGACACTAGAGTGGTCATGTCATTATTGTTTCTTTATAATAATTATCTTATCAAAATATAGAGTATGTGTACTTGGTTGCACAGCTGTCATTAATTTTTCTATCAATACATCATCATAACTGTTAAAAAATACTATTTAATGACACTTTTTCTGCTAACTCGGCTAAAATGTTGTGTATCATAACAGTCTACAGCAGCAGTGTATCTGCATGACTGAGGCTATTTCAACAGAGCTATTGTTGAGCATTGTACTGTAGATGTACAGAGTATTATTTTTTACTGTAGCTGAAATAGGTTACAAACTGCATTAATCAACCTCCTTCATGACCACATTCTATTTAAGCTCACTCCTATGCTGTTCATCTTACTAGTGCTAAATTTGACTAGCACCTCAATTCTTTCCAACCCTTTTGCGGTTGAATTCTGGAGGTCTTACTGTCATCATTTTCCTTTCCTAGCACTTACTCTTTCAGGAGGAAAGGTGTCAACACACCACTTGAAACATAGTGGGATTTTGATTAGCCATGTGTTCCAAGAACCTGGGGGGAGAGCTCACCTGCTTCATCACTGCATGAGCACTCTGGGCCTCCTCCTTGAGGCGCTTCATTAAATCTTTAGGTGGGATGAGAACTTTGGTGTACTGCTCCAAGAGGCGTGTGAAGTACTGGAACAGAGAGTGCTGTGGCCTCAGGAAGTCAAACTGGTTGTTCCTCTGCTCCCGGTTCATCAGTGTTGTCAAGAACTGCCGACCGTTGCGTGCCACAAACTGTGCAGTTAATCTCACCTGGGGAAAAATGTCATGTAGCACTCTAAATAAATGGAGAAATAAAAATACCTTTATTCAAATTACTTTTGGTTGCCTGAACATATCTAAACAAAGTTTAAAACAATCTAAAATACAAAAGTGCCTAACTACTTCATTATGGATATGACAAGAGATGACTTACAACATCCAAATCAAATGCAGATATAGAGGGAGGATCAGCAATGAATTCAAAGTCCGGTGGAGGTTCCTTGGGAGCAGTCGCCTCCAGCACCGCAGAACGCAGCAGCTCTTGTTGCTTCATCTGCTGCACCTGCGACACAGTCTGCTGGGGTGGACGTCCCAGGAGACTCTCCTTATCACCTGGTGGAAGAAATATCATCACTATCACTTCAATCTCTATCCTTCTTTCTAACTTTGATAAGGAGTCAAAATTAAACATGAAAATTATGGTGACCTAATGAAAATTTCCTATGAAGGGAAATAAAAATGTGTAAAAAATACAATAGGCACTGCCGCACAAATAACCCAAACCATGAATACAAAATAACTAGGAAGTACTTGTTATACAAGTCTGCATAAATAAATAGTGGTTTTCTCCAACCTTGTGCCCCGTCAGTTGACATTCCACAACCCTGATTCAAACCCAAACTCACCATCCCACTAACAACTTTGATACTTCAACCTCCACAACACACACACTGCCCCCTACACACATTCCTGGCCGTGACCAGTGTCTAATTTACACCACAACATTGCCTACTACACAATCCTCCTCACCAAGGCTTGCCATTAAAACACAACCACACTGCCCATTACACTCTGCCTCTTAAACACACTACCATAGCTGGGCGTTATCGCGATACTTTATCGCTGATAACAAAATCGGGTTATCGGCCATCCGCTACTTATTTAAATATATATCAGTATCTTCGTTACTTTTCTAACCAAACTAGCGATAATCGCTACTTTTTTCCACCTCTCAGAAAAAAAAAACGTTGTCTCCTCCCTACACGTGGCCCGGGCGCCCGGTGTTGTATGAAAAAACTTCGGGGAATGAAATATCTTCGGTGAAGAGATTTCATACAAAACCTAGGCTAGACAAGTCTCTTTTGTATTATTTATGTTTCCTAGGCTAGACTAGGCTGATTATAACTGTTGTCTCTTTCTTGTATGCATGTTCCTTGGGCTAGACGGGGATGATGATAACTATTGTCTCTTGCATATATGTACGATGTCCTTTTTTATTACACACATTTATTTGTTTTCAAGATTACCATGGAGTAAGCAAGGAAGATGACTAAATTTCTGAAGACAGATGAAGAAATTCAAAGAACACTTGAAGAACTAAGAGCATCAGACAGTGAAAATGAAGAAGAAATGTTTGAGGAAGAAACTGATGACTGGCTGGATGAGGCTGTGGATGACTTCAATGATAATAGTGTGGAGTTAGAAGAGGAGGATACTGCTGCTCCTTCCACCAAGATTCCTTCAAGTAAGGAGCATGTAAACATGATTTGGCATAGTGTTACTTCAGAGAGCCCCACTGAATTACAGAACATGATATATTTCACATATAATTATGGAAGGGAAGGTATTGAAAATCTCACACCCTATCAATGTTTTATAAAACTGTTTCCTGAAGAAATTTTTGAGCTATATTTTTCTATATTTGGTTCATTGTTGCAATTTATATTTTTGATGAACTGAATTTTATAGGATATAATTTCAGTACATTTTTTCATATAATAAATGCTATGTGGTAAGAAATTTGTTTGATTTTCCGTCTTTCCTCCAAGGAAATTTTACATAAATGGTGCCAACTTTATATCAATAAAAAAAAGTTTTGCACTGAGTAAAGTGTCACAATATGGCAGCAACACCAATTTACAAGCCTTTTCTTTACTGTAAGTTCCCAAAACAATGAAGTGAATGAAGTATTTTACATTTTAGCAGAGATATATTTTATCTTTTTTTTTTGCCAGTTTTGTAACAATTTTGGACTTTTTTCAAAACTTCACACATTTTCTAGGAAAAATAAATGCCATTGATGAAAAAGGTAAGGTCTTTTCTCGATGTACAAGTCATATAAAGCCAATTGGGGTATTTTCTTTTTTTTGAGGGTATATGACGCAACATTTAACAATGACGTAGTAGTAATCACCGACGCAACCGGTAGTTCTCTCTCTCTCTCTCTCTCTCACACACATACACACACACGGTAACAGGAGTTCAGCCTATAGGGATGGTGCTCATATGAAAATCTTATATTTTGATGAAAAAGTTTTACTTGTAGGAAATTTCTTATCCTTTGCAAGGAAAATACGGTCTTTGATACATGCTATATGCATATAACATAGTGCAGTGGCTGAACTACTATTACTGTGTGTGTGTGTGAGAGAGAGAGAGAGAGAGAGAGAGAGAGAGAGAGAGAGAGATTACCGGTTGCGACGGTGATTACTACTACGTCATAGTTAAATGTCACATCGACGTCACAACTTGAATGAGAGGCGGCGCATACATGATGGCAACACCTAGCCTTGCTACCTGTGCCTGTATATTTTAGTGAAGTTTACCCTGAAGTTACTCCTACAAGTGCTGTTATCATACATATTTGGCACCAAAGCCTATTTTTGCCAATTAGGTTGGGTTTTCAAACATCCTCTCCCAAAATACCATCCTTGTCCAACGCTCCGTTAAAATGTTATTTTTTGAAAAACTGTGTGACATGGTCCCTGAAACACTTAGTAGTATAATATAGTATACAAATTACATTATGACTGGAAAAATCTGGACTAAGAATTCCTTGAGGCCAGCATCACCTACTTGTCTTCCCTGTGCGGCAGTCATTGACCTTGTGCTGGTAGTAGGCATGGTAAGGGTCGCCAGGGTTGAGGAAGTTGAACTTGGGGTTGTTCTGTTCATGCTGCCGGATCCGAGCCTCAAACTCTGGCCCATTTCTTGCGACGAAATTGGCAGTTTTATCAACAATATCTGAAAGTTACAGGTCAAGGAAAACATGCATAACCCACACAGCTAAACCATGAATCAATGTAACTTGCTTTATTGATGAAGACAGGGCAAAAACAAGGGATGGGCAAACGGTGGCCTGTAGGCCAAACTTGGCCAGTCAGACTTTTCTATGGTCATCCTACATATCTCATGGAAGGATATCTTCTTATCTTAAAAGGGTCATTTAAGAAATGGGTAATGGCTGGCCACTCCTGCAAGGTCATGTCTCCATCTGTAGACTGACCTTAATGAATAACACAAAACATGATAATGGGAAGGAGATCGTGTGGAGGATGAAGACGCTTGGTTTAGGTGAGGGAAGAGAAATACCTGTGTAGCAAGTCAGCCTCCTGTCAGAAAAGTTTGGTGTGGCTACATACATTTGTCAGCCAGAATTACGGATTTAGTTTCAAGTGTCTTTACCTGACAACCCTGTTCTGGACCTATGACACACCCACACCTTGTTCCTGTGTCCCTGACTGACTCATGTACTCTACTGCCACAGCTTAAGGAGGTGGCGAGGGTGGGTGCCCTTCATGTGGGATGGAGCAGGACTAAGGGTGTCAGTTCCTTGCTCCTGATTGTCCCTTGAGGTTTATAAACAACCCAGTTACCAGTGTCAAATGAGTCTTCCCTGGCTACTAAGGCCCACCTTAAGAGCAGAGAACATTGCCCCAGCTGTCAGGTTATGTAAAGTTCGATTGGAGTAGCTTAAATATGTGGTTATGATTCATTTTAGTACCATGCCTGTATTTCATTACCTACCTTATGAAACATCACTAGCTCTTCATATATCTTTTCTACAAACGTTCAACAGTCATGGAAACGTTTTCAAAATCCAATTCAAGGACTATTTAATGTTGAAAATAGGGGATAATATTCACGAAAGCGTAGCCTCCTCTGGTGGTGGTGCAGCCAGTGTTGCGAGAAATACCTCGCAAAAAATAGTCGCATAGTATACGTGTGGGGGGGTCGAAGCCCCCCGTTAGCAGGTTGTAAAGTTCAGTTGGAGTAGTTTAAATATGCTTCCCCACCCTAAACCCTCTGCGAGCTATTTTGCGGCTGTGGCTCTGTCGCTGCTGCCACCACCAAAGGAGGCTACACGTTCGTGATTATATTATCCCCTATTTTCAACAATAAATAGTCCTTGAATTGGATTTTGAAAGCGTTTCCATGATTGTTGAACGTTTGTAGAAAAGATATATGAAGAGCTAGTGATGTTTCATAAGGTAGGTAATGAAATACTGGCACGGTACTAAAAAAATCTTTACTAAATATGCTCCCCCACCCAAAACCCCCGACTTCCCACGGGTCCCCCAAGATCGTTAGGGGAAGGGGATTCGGCCTTTTTCTTTACCTCCAAGTACTTGTGCCTTCATATTATGGTTAAGGGACATGTATTTTCGTCCCTTAACTATAATATGGAGGCGTAATATCATATTTTGGAGGCGCTGAGTGATTCTCCACAATTACCAAGAATAGTTACTTTATGAGGTAGGAAAGGGGATATGGGAGCGTTATTATAACAAGTGTTAACCGGGTGTAATTCTGGAGTAACAGCCGTCATAGGAGTATAGCAATAAAAGAGGAGTCAAAAGAAAAGTGTAACGGTGGAAACAAACATACGGACAGAAAAGAGAAATGCAGAAAGGTCCAGAGTAAGCTGAAGTGAAGAAAACTAAGGAAAAGAAAATAGACAAGCAAAGAGTCCGTGGAAGCAAAGTGAATAGACATACAGGGGAGCTCAGGGCAGGGTGAAGCATATAGACGCGCACAGTAAAGTGACTAAGGGTCGTATTATTAACCCGGTAGCAGCGACGGGCCAAATTTGTGGCTTTACCGTGTAGCAGCGACGGGCCAAATTTGTGGCTTTACCGTGTAGCAGCGACGGGCCAAATTTGTATCATGATATAACCCCCTCCAAATAGATAATACATAAATTGATCACAAACGATTTGGTATATATATATTATGAAATGGTTTGTGTGAGTGATGATTTTTTCTCATCTTTCTCGCTTAGAGGGACCATTAAGAAACATGATCCCCGCTGCTACCTGGTTAAACATTTCGGCGGCCAAGCCCACATAGTTGACAAGACTTCCATAGGAGCTTGGGGCATTTCCAAGGGTACTAGTTTTATGACACTAGTGATAGCCTGACCCTTCTTCTGTACCATGACACCAAAAATACCACTCATAAGAACCCGACTGACATGATTTTTGGCCTTTGGAAATTGTGGATGAACTCCCAATGCACTTTCCAGCCTATGTCTTATTGGATTATGTTATGTTATGTTGTTTGATGAGTTTGAATTGGTTGGTGAGACCTTTCGGTTCACCCTAGCATGGCTCATAGGGAAAAGTCATCCAGGTAAGAAATCCAGGTAAGAGGGGGAGATGTCTAACAATATCGATCTAAAAATGTGTGTAGTGAATAATGAAAGTGTATAGAAGTGTAAATGAGGACCTGAGAAGCAATACACAGTGGAACAGCTCAAAAGAAGAGGAGCCGCCCGATTACCCCCGCCCTCCCTCCTCCCACACCGCGCCCAAAAAGGATACTCCGCACTTCTGGAGGTGGGTAGATGAAGCCCACCACGTTCTTCTTCTCCTCAACGGGCGGGCCTTCCACGGGCGGCATGGTGGCGGCCGGGCGGGGTGACGAGCGCTGCCTCCTCCTGCTGACCCTCGCGGAGCCGCTGACACGCTGTTGTAGGAATTATCTCGCAGCCGGAAAATCGCTCGCAGAGGTTCAACTTGCTTATTTTTTCTATATTTCACGCATCGCTACTGTTTTCTTGTCCTGTTTCGGGTCCAACACACGGCATAAATATCAGAGAAACGCTTTTAATCAAGAGAATACTTTATAACAAACGAGTAGGGAAGATTTTAGAAAGAATTACACGTTGATGTTCACCCAGTTATTGCTTGTTTGGTGTGTTGGTATGGTATGTTGTTTTCTTATCGGCTATATCAACCATCATAAGGATTCCAGGTGGACAAACTAGAACAAAACCAAGCAAGTAATAGATTTTCCTGCTGTGAATTCCTCAGTGCGCATGCGTGGAGGACAGCAGAGCGACTTATTTCTGCGAGGAGGTATTTCTCGCACAACGGGACACTAACTGTTACCACCCGCGGCACCACCAGGTTCAGGCCCAAAACTGTCATGCCCTTATTCAAAACCGTTAATTATGGATGCTTTTTTCAGTTATTATGGATCAGGAACCGGTTATTACTGTACAAGGTGCTGAGTATGATGTCTGCAATTACAGCATCTCAAACATAGGCGCTGATACTGGCGTTTGGGATCCCTGCCAAACACAAATCTGGCAACATTGTCTTGATTGAAGGGTAGACCATGATAAATTAATCTACTTTTTTAAATTTTTACCATGGCTCACGCTACTCCCTTGCTCCATTAAGTCTCAAACACCCACTCCATAACCACACCTCATATCAATATTTCTGCCGTTATTCCATCACTACCAGGGACTTTTATAATGCTATTTTACTTTTTCTTTGGACTCATATCTCACCTCCTTAATTAACGTACCTTCCTCCCTCTCTGGACATAGGCATTATTACATATCTCTTATTAATAATTACACATGTCGGTTTTCTCCCTCTCACATCCATTCATTACGGATTCAAAACGCTTCTTTCATAATTACTGTACCTTAATTCTCATTCTTTGCTTAATTCCCTTTATTCTGCAAGTATCACTCTTTCTTCACCCCCTTTCTTTAAAATTTAACTTCACTGCGTTCTCCAGACATTTTGCTCGTCCTACCAAAACCTACCTTTTCCTAACCCGCTTTTCATCAATGCCTTACTCTGTACTTTCTCTCCTATCTCTCACCTCTTCTGACACATCTCTCGTACCATCGTTTTGCAGGTCATACATTTCTCCCACTGGTTCTCTTGTCTCGTGTCCACCATGCATTTTATCTCTTCCACACACCTTATGTATCCCACTACTTCCTTAGTCGCCCAAGCCATATCCTCAAACACCTCACCGACTCTGCTCTTCCAATGTACCTCCTTCCGCCTATAATTTCCCTGCAGCCAGTCACCCAATTTCTCGCTTGCAATTTTCCTCCTATCCCTCAGCATATCAATCTTTTCCCCTCATACCTTTGCTACTAATGCATGTGATCATAACCACTGAACATTCATCTCCCAAACTTTGCATCTAATACACTCTACTTGGACCTGTTATCCACACCCATGTATATAATGTCAAGTTTCTCTCATTCCATCCTGCCCAAATATACATGGAATAACTAGTGCTTAAAGGTGTTTGAGGAACGAACCCTTTTCAGCACAAACATCCACAAGATATTGTTCATTCTCATTCACTCCTTCAATACCTGCTTCCAAACCACATCCCATCTCTATGCTTTCAACTGTTGCATTCATGTCCACTAACACAAATACTCCTTTTTCCTTCCCAAATTTTTAACACTGCCCTAAACCTTCCACAAATCTCTTCCTCTCAATCTTGCCTATGTTACTCTATAGTTCACTGGGGCATATGCACACAGCAACATATAGTATATAAATAAAACCCAATATCAGGCAAACCATAAAAACAATGACTAAAAAAGAATCAACAAAGCCACCTCATGAAGGCAGGTCAGGCCTTGGCCACCACAGGCAACACTTGTGGCAGCCCTTGAGGTGCAGCTGGCTTCACGCTAACAGCTGATGCTTTGGCTTTGCAGAGTAGCAGCCCTCGGACAAATGCTTGGCGTCACTGCTTACAATGCTAGTCTGACCCAACAACTGTACATCTCACAACACATACTTCCATTATTTTTCAATATTTAACCTTTCATTCAGACTGGATATCAAATGCAGGAGTGCTTTTCATCATCATTTTTTTAAATACTTGTCAGTGATCCATTTTGAAAAATTTGTACATATTAGGCTCTTACTGGCAACAATTGTTTTCTATACATGGTACCAATGATAAAAAGCACAATACCTATAGTCCGACACAAATATATGGTCAGTTTGGGTGGGGGCTGAACCTCTCCACAACGCTGCTGCATCACCCCCAAGACATGACTCTCCCTCATATGTCATCTATGAACTATTTGAAATTGTGTATCAAATATTCTGAATATATTAAATAAGATTTGGCAGCGCTATGGCCAGGGAACTCCCCGAGCAGGCCCCACCCACACTGCCTTCAAAGCTGTCGGATTGTGGCAAAGATTAAAACAGGACACCATAGTTGCCACCACTCAACTGGTCCCCTAAGCCCTGTCCTTTCTGGAGACATTGCTGAGTGGATGAGGTTGCCATCTTCATAGGAGAGAAATTACCATGGAACTGGAGTTTACTGTACTCAGGGTAGAGGGTTAGAGAGGGGGCAGGGTTTATGGGCTTAGTTGGGTTGCAGCAAATACATAGTGAGGGCATGGCCAGAACACACTTGAGGAGGGACAACCCAGTCTAATGAGTGGGATAACAAAGTGATACGAGATAATTACAAAAACATCTAAGTTGAAGACAGGAAGCACCAGTTAGAGCAAAGAGAACATGACTCTTCTGCGTCTGACAATGCCCCACCACACATAACATTAACTCACTGAGCCAGGCTACTTAGCACAGTACAAAATATCAAAACACTGGGAAACATATCGGGTATTAAGCACAGAATATTGATACACTGCTTTCCAAATGTAGTCTATTCGAATGAACCTTAACAGAATGCCTCATATAATCATGTTTGATCAAAGAAACAATAAGCAAAATACTGTACAAAAGGAATTATGGAAAATAAATTACATTAACTGAATACAAGGATAAATTATAATGAAATAAAGTTTTCTTGCTTCCTAACTCATTACATACACAGCTAACTGCTCTTCTTAACTTACTAACTACAAGCCTCCACCCCTCCTGAGGCCGCACTCACACAACTATCTGCTCTAGCTCACACCTATGCTGTTCAAATTCCTAATGCAGGATTTTGCCAGTATCTTCATCCTTACTTTGACTGTATTTTCTATTTTCTACAATATGAATGCCTCCTTAACTGTAAAAAAATCAGTAAATAAATAAATCTATTAAAAAATAAAGTTCCTCTCCACCCAGCTTGCAACAATAACTTATTAGGCAAAGATGGTCACGTAAAGTGATGAAGAGCAATCTGGTAATTCATACAAACATTTCCCCAACTTTAAACAAAATCAACACTTAATGAGAAGATGGCAGTGATACATCACATGTACACTAAATTCTATGACCCAACTATATTCCCTTAACAGCAAGATACACAGTAAACAAGGATTCACTTAATAAAATGAACAAGCTGAAGCAATTTATGAAAGCTTTTCAAGTGGCTAAACACATCTGCTAACGTGCTGGTCACGTACAATCAATGCCAGTCGACTGCAACTCAAACTTTTATGACCAGTGTCTAAAAAGAAGCTCCTCCCCTTCCTTCACCATCAGACTATGGAACCAAAATTCTTCTGATTCTTGTCACAGCAGCGGCTAAGAAGGCAACATGACCTTTTTCCACTGAATATTCTTCATGTACTTTTTGTAGTCGAGGCAACACCTCTTGCAATGCTGAGCTGGCCTGTTTACGCAAATTCTCCACCTCTGCTGAGGTAAGGGTACGGGCAACCCCCACCTCCCTGCCCGTGGGGTCTTCCTGTGCTGAGCCGGGCACAGAGGGAGCATGACAAATGAAATATTCCAGATGCTTCCAGAGTAGAAAAGCTGCAGATTCAGCAGCATGGACAGCCAGCTGCTCCTGCTGCCTGTGCATGGCAACCACCTGACTGAGATGATCCTCGGCTAGTCTCCGAACAGCTGCAGGAGAGGCTGAGTCGGCCAAGGTGCTGCTCACGTACTGGCGCAGGTGTTCCACGGGCTGGTTACCCTCCAGTGCTTGTAAATGAGCCGTAGCAGTTTCACAAGCATTCCTGGCCACAAAGAAGTGCTGACTGACTTGGCTGGCACACTCTACTAGCACTGCCAATGAAAGCGGCCTTCCCACTACTCCTGCTGGCGTGCCATTGTCCATTGATGCTCTAAACATGAGTGTGACATCACGGGCAGCTGCTCTGCCATGAATAAGCTGGGACGTGGCATAATTCAAGACAGAAGCAAGGGTGGTTAGGATAGCTGTGCGTGCCATTTCCCTAACATTTACACCTTCCTCATTCTCTGGCAACACTTCCAGAGCCCCGGCCAGGCGGCTCTGTGGAAGGACATGTGGGAGCAATGCCAACAGCAGCTTCTGGAGTCTTGTTCCTTGTGCTCCAGATTCTAACATTGATGGATCTATGGTTGCAAGATGGCCTGGAGCAGCAGCGCCAGCAACAGCAGCTGATAACAAAGCTACTTCCTCTAAAGCTTGCAGAGAAGGAACATTTGGCACAAAAAGTCCACTAGCAAGAGCCTCACTGTGTGCTGCAAGGAATCTCAACAAATGGGCTGTGGCTGAATAGTTATCGCTTCCCAGGGAGGTGAGGATTGCCAAATAAACTCTGAGGGCTGCCATCAACACAGTTTGGTATCGCTGGACAGTGCTCGGTAGAAAATCTTCACTGCCTGTGGACTGCATGTACCTAATAGGACGGTAGCTCAAGGCCTCCATTTCAGAGAGACGGGTGGTCAGTCCCGACTGAAGCAACTGCTGAGCGCCAGTTGGAGACAAAGCCAGGCGAGCCAAGAGAGACATGCGCGCCTCATACACATAGAGTGGGCGCATGTCATCATCATCAGCAGTGAGGAGTGTCAGAAGCTTTTGGTCGTCAGAACTCAGAGCATCCAGCAGTCGGTGCAAGTGTCCGTGGTCAGTTAGGTGAGAGAGCAACAGTGAGTCGTTAGTGAGGGGTGTCGCCCGCTGCTCCAAGGCCGCCAGACTGCTGAGGCAAGTCAAGGCCAACACTTGACATACATGGTGGCCCACTCCAGCTTCTATTGCCAGTATGTCAACCAGATGTGGCAGCTCTTCCCGGACGACATCATAATTTTCTCTGTGAAACTGCTCCTCCTGAGTTTCATTTGGCGCTAATAACAGAGACTGGTAAGTGTCCGAGCTCTCTCCAAGCTTGTCTAGAGGGTCTGCTCGAATCTGCAAGTAGTTGAGCAAGGCAGCATAAGTGGATGCACGAACGCCTTGGTTACACTGCTTGAATCTTGCCACACACTCCACGAGTCCACGTAACACCAGCTGCAGTGATGAAGGGAATTCTGCCTGAACTGAGGAATTTCCACTATCAAGCATGGAGATATACTGTGGATGGTGATGTGATGGTCTGGCATGAAGAGTTCTCAGAGTTGTAACGAGCATGAGCAGTGTTGACACCAGCTGGGTAGTGAGTGAAGGGAGGGCAGAGTCATCCAACAGGCGACGGGTCAGATCATGCGTCAGTGTGTGGAGGAAAGTGTGGTGAGTGGCTGTTTCTATTAAGTCTGGGGGAGTTACAGCTACAACAACCTCAACAACTTGTCTCCAGCCCTCCAAAAAGTGTCTGTGGGCAAAGAGGAGCACCCTTGTCTGGTTGAGACACAAAGCATGACTCATGACATTCTCCAATTCTTCTTGCAGAGGGTCATGTGGACTCAAGGAAGCTCCTGAACTCCCTTCCTGTATGAGTGATCTTAACTTTTGATGAAGCAGTTTCAGATTAACAACGGGTCCTTCTGTAGATGAACTTTCACAGCTGCTGATGAGTTCTGATGCTCTTGGCACATACTCACACTGCAGAGGAGGTGGAGAATCTATACTGAGATCAACAGCATCCAGCAGTGTTAGAAGGGGGCCGCGTCCACCACTGATGCCTCCAACCCATCCCTGAGAAACATCCAATGGCTCTTGCTGAGCGAGTTCTGCTCCTGCCACCAGTAAGTGAATTAACCTTGCTAGCTGGGACCGCTGCTGATGTGTTGCGTGGTACCTCAGCTCCAGAGCCACACAGCGGAGAATCCAGCCTTGTGATAGGAGACGTAGTTTTGAATCATTGTGAGGTGGCCCCATGCTGGCAACGGTTCGATAAAGAAGGTCCCGCGAAGATCGAAGATATCTCAAGGTGGCAGCAGATGTTGTGCTATCACTGCATAGTTCATAAATCAATTTATAAGCAACTTCAGACAGGCTTGGAGGGCAAGAAGGAAGAGCTGCCAAAACTGCATGCAGTGCTGTGCGAGGATACCCACGGGCCCCGGCATCCAGTAAGTCAGACCTCAGGGTAGTCATGTCGTCGGCAATGTAACCCAGCAAGAAATGAGCAACATTTGGTGTTGGGAGGTTGAGAAATTTAAGAAGTAATTTCAATGCTGCATCTGCAGCCTCTAAATGTTCCGGAAAGTTTAAAGCTGCATGGTCAATCACTTCCACAAAGCTGTGTCTGACAGCTGTGGCTGTTGCTGCAGTGGCAGTGACTAGTGACAGGAGATGTGACTGTGAGCTGGGTCTTGCAGCAGAGTTGGCTAACAGTTGGCAGGCTAATGCAGCATGTTTGGGCAATTCCTGGTGATGGCCCACCAACCGCACCACATTCAGGAGGTGATCACTGGCTCCAGAATGCATGTTATTCCCCATCAACAAACGTTCCACACAGAGCACCACCTCAGGTTTGGTTGAGGGTCCAAGTACCAAGTGCTGGTGTTCTTGAGCAGAGAGTAACAGCTGCACTACCAACAACAGGCTAGCATGGAGATCTTTCTGTCCAGGTATTTCTTTGTACAGCTCCAACAGATGAACTCCATCATGTAAAACTGAAAGAACTTGCTTTTGTAGTTGAGATTCCTGGACCATCTCTAGGAGAATGGCATAGCCTGGAGGCTGGGTGGCTCTTTGGTCCATGGCTGTGGGGATTGGGTGTAAATGCTCTGTCAACAGCTGATGTAATAGTTCCAGGCAGCCACGCGCCACAGCCCAGCGTTCACTGGCATCCCGGTAAGTTCGAGAATTGTGTCGCAAAAATATTTGGTCCCTTATCATGTCCAAGTAAGGGCGAAAGCCAGGGTGTCGGGTAGATGCTCCCAGCATGGGCGGGATTCCTGCCCGCACAAGAATACTTAACAGCTTTAGAATGGATCGGGTCAGAGGAAACTCTTCTCTGCTGGACTCAACTTCTTCAATATCAACAAGCAATCCTCGAGGTTGATATCCTGCAACACCCTCGTGGAGAGGAATCAGCTTGGCTCCTTCAATCAGCTCCCAAATACGCTGTGCCAGTGCAGGTGTGCGACTGAATGCAGCAAGAGCATTAATTAATTCAACCTTCAAGGCGAGAGGCACAGCACATGTCAGGAGGCCAACAAACACACACAACGTGGCCCAGGCAGCGTTGTCACACAGGGCCACCCGAGACAATTCATCCTGCTCAGCCACCTGAGAGAGCAGCTGCAGCACTGCAAGGAGTCCCTGCACCTCCTGAGGCGTGATGCCCCGAGGAGCCCCGCGCACTCGGTACATGGTGTCCATGGCCCCAGGCTCCTCCATCCTCAGGTTGCTGTAGTACTGATTCAAAGCAGTCATGAAGTGGTCCCATGCAAGGTTACTTCCTTGAGAGAGTGGCTGACTGTTGATAAGAAGGAAGTTGTACACATACTGTGCTGAGCGAGGTGTTGTAGCAAGGCTTGTCAGCAAATTCACATAAGGCACAAACAGTGAGGGAGGCAGGAAATCTCCAGGAAGTCTGACAAACTTGAACAGGGCCATCTGACGCGACCCTTGCCCACGGTATGGCTGGGAGGCGGTGGGCAGGATCTCACTGGGGCACCAGTAATCTTCCACCAGCTCACCACACTGACCATCCTGGTACAGAGCAGCCAAACAAGTCAAGAGCTCTTCAAAGGGCTGGTCCAGATTGGTTGGGGGTTCCAGACTCTCTCTGAGATTGGCTGTTATTAGCCTTGAGTTCTCATCAGCTCTGTTTTTCATTCCTTTGACTCGGTCAGGTGAGTTGACGATGAAGTCTGACAGTATTGCATGGAGACGCTGACAGTGAAATGTATCTAGTGGAGTGTTCTTTTTGGAAAGTATGGAATTCTGAATAAAAGAGAACACTTTTCCTTTCAGAGCCTCATTTAAAATGGCATCATCTTCTTCCAAAATAGCATCTATGTCAGCAAGATGAGTGGGAACTGCATGCCTCAGGTTGGCAAGACTAACTGTCCAAGCCAACTGCACAATGGCCTTCAAGCCTGGAGTCTCCCATGGTTGATCAGACTTAATATCTCTATGAATCTCTTGAACAAACTTTTTATCATTTGTTATTGGAAACTGACTAAGAGCTTCTGTTATGTCCTCTGAGACTAATAAATGGCCTGCCTCCAGACTGTAGAGCAGGGCCATAAGGAGTGACAGATTCACTGGGTCCAGGGAGCCATCACTGGTCTCAGTAAGCTTTACCTTGGACAGGTGCGCCAAGAGGCGGCGACATTCATCTCTCTTCAGAGGAGTCTGTGCTGCCCAACAAAACAATGCTTCAGCGAGCAAAATGCGAACAGCTGAAAACTTATCCAACACCAGCTTCCTGTGTTTGGCATCCCCCAGTGCACAGTTCTGTTGAAGAAGTTCTATTTCTTTTGTGATGTCCATTGCTGTGATGAGCTCAAGAATTCTATCTACTAAATTAATAGTTAAAATAGGTTCCAGGTATCTTGTAATACTTTGGGACAGTTCTTCATTTTCAGGCAGCAACACCCAAGAGATGCCTTGCCGAGCCTGGATCAGGGTCTTGAGGGAGTTGGCCAGGTGGACTCTGCTGTCGTAATAGAAGAGAATGGCAATGAGCCCTCTTGCCACCCCGGGGTAAAGTGTTGACTCCTCCTCAGCAGAGCGCAGCAATGACATTGCAGACATCTCACTCATGTTGAACATGTCGGATATGATGATGGCCTCATTCACAAATGACTCAGACAGCTTGATTGGTGCTGAGTGACCCGGCAGTGTGACCGGTTCTGTTTTGGCACACTGCAATGTCCGCCTGCAAAGAAAAGGAGTCTGTTACTCAGATACTGAACAATATACTTCTAAATGTTGAGATACAGATAGGGGAGACAGAGAAAATGGGAAATAAATGGAAGTATTGACTATTCAGGCTGGAGAAAGTTGATTGTGAAAATTCATGTCAATTATGTTAGAGGTGCATGAGTACAGCCATTCATAAAACGTTATCCCTTTGGACACAGCAGCTAATCCACAAGAGTGCATGGGTGAACAGTGCAACTAATGAAAGACACAGACAAATCTTGATTTTGTTTAACTTATCTAACATATTGATGAGGAAGAAATCTATAGTTATGAGAAACTGTTTATTCTATTTAGTGTCACATGTCTATACTGAGCACACATCATGAAAACTCATCTGAAGTTAGGCAAGATAACTGTTAGGGATTAATTACATAAATGCCACTATATAAACAGTCTGAGTCCACCTAATCAACTTATATAAAAAAAGAAAAAAAAAAGTTATAAAAACATCAATTTGTTACTTTATTCCTTATCAAACATGAATTCCCTGACTTTCTATATCTGTAAAGAAAGAAAGAACACCAACTCAAAGAACCAAAACCCTGTCTGATGAGTGTTCTTATATCAGAAAAAAAACTACTGGGGGGAAAACTGAGCAAAGATTAGAACTTATATAAGGTAAAAAATAAAACTTGCCAAGTATTTTTCATTTAGTCAGAAGAGCATTATTATATATCAATTCGGATTCTTGTTTTGACATCAGAGTATTTTTATTCATCACCTCAGATTCTATATTTTGACAGGCTTTTTCTATACATTAGCTCAGATTTCTGGATTTTTTTTTCCTGATATATGAACTCAGTGGCACGGTGCACCAAACCCAACAAATCACCTTTCGCTAGCATTCTTGGGAGGGTTGCGCAGGAGGGAGATGAAGGTGTTGCGGTGCCTCTGCAGGACCAGCTCCAGGTCGTGGCCAGCCTCCAGCGCCTCGGGTGTCCCTCCGCTGGTCTCCACCACCGCCCGCTGCACCGCCTGGGACAGCGACACCATGGAGGCCCACATGCCTTTACCTGCAGCACCAACAAAGAAAACCCATCATGAAAAGGAATAAAATACATACAGATAGATTTAAAGTCAAAACTTACAAAAGAAAATACCACAAAAGAAGTAAGATTGTTGAATTTACAGCCAAATCATCTAAGGAAACTCACTACAAAAAGATGAATAATAAATGAATAAAAATGTACAGGTAACTTCTAAGTTAAGCCAACAAATGAAGTTTGTCACACAATAATGATGATGCAATTAAAATCAGAAATACCAATAAAGGAAACATCTAAGACATAAATGCTAGATTTAAATTTAAAGTCAATCCAGGAGCAGAAACTAATGATCTAAAAGAATAAGATGCATCAAAACTTCCAGCCAAACCAAGAATGAAAACACACACACACACACACAGTACATATCTATATCTATATCTATCTATCTATCTATATCTATATCTATATCTATATCTATATCTATATCTATATATATCTCTGACGCCCTGCTCCATCACAGAAACTCTCTTCGTGGGGGTGGCCGCAGCAGAAGTGTCTCCATCTCTCCCTGTTCTGGCACTCCCTCTCAGCACACTCAATCCTGCTACTTCCAACTCGCTCACCCTATTGATTCACTTCACAGGTGGTCTTCCCCTGACACCCCCTACCTCAAACACTCTTCACAAATTCTTTCTCATCACGTGTCCAAACCATCTCAGCGTAACGCACTTCACCCATTCAACGACTCCACAATACACTCCTTTTGCTGTCACACCCATACCAGATCTCTCATACACATTTCCATTACTTTCTCCATTTCATACTAAAACACCAAATGCACCTCTTATATACAGGTAACTTATTTCCACTGCATGTAATTTTGATTGCTGTGCTGCACTCCATGTCCATGTCTCTGATGCATATGACAGAGTTGGCAGGATAATACTGTTTCTTATTCCCCTCTTTACCTCCATGCTCACACTTCTTCTCTCATGTTTCTCCATTGCACCTACTACCTGTCTGTCCCTCACCTCACCTACCATACTTCCATAAAACTCTCCAAATATTCAAACTCAGTCACCTCCTCCATTCTCTCTTCCCCCAGTCTTATCCTATACTTTGTTGTGCTCTCTGCTCTAACTCTGTACAGCTTTGCAAAATCAATAGTCTGCTCTTTTATCCTCTCAAATACCATAACTTTACACTTTCCGTCATTCACTCTTACACACCTTGTGAAACTCATCCACTATCCTCTGCAAACAATACTGTATCATCTACAAACATGCCCGCCACCAGTGACTCATCTGTAGTACCTCTCACTTCCAGCCTTGGACCAAACTCCCCCACTGTGGCTGTCACTTCTCTCATACAACCGACATGTACATATAAAAAAAGCCTTGGTGTCATCACTCCCGTCTTACATCCATACCAACACCAAAACTTTCACACAACTCATCATTCACACTTACAGAAGCACTCGCACTCTACATGTTGTGCAAGAGGAAAGAGACCTCGGGGTCACCATCAGCAGTGACTTGAAACAAACAAAACACTGCAAGTCCGCCTGTAAGAAAGCCAATACAATGCTTGGGTTCATATCGAGGAACTTCGAATACAAGACGCCGGAGTTATGTTATCCTTGTATAATTAGCTGGTAAGGCCCCACCTGGAATACCGTGCAATTCTGGTCTCTAATTACAGGAAAGACATTGAATTACTTGAGAGAGTACAGGGCCGCGCCACGAATTTGATACCATCACTGTGGACGAAACCCTATGAAGAACGACTCGAGCGACTCAACCTCTTCACGTTAGAAAAGAGACGACTGCGGGGAGACATGATACAAGTCTTTAAGTACCTGAACAAGCTCAGCAACGTTGATCACTCCAAACTCTTCACGCTACAAACTAACCTGAGAACAAGAAACAACGGAAAAACAATTCAAGCAAAGCGATGCAATACCGACATCGGCAGGAGTTATTTCTCGAATAGAGTTGTTCGCCACTGGAACAGCCTTCCTGCAGAAGTGGTTAGCGCAGAGACCATCAACTCCTTCAAGAAACGCATTGATCGCCACTTTGCTGCAACAGGAGTGAACTGAACGTTCCCAAGAGTAGGTACACAAGTGCTTTAATCCTTCCCTGCAAGCCACTCCTGTGGCCAACGGATTGATTAAATCACTGAACGCAGGCAGCCTAGTAATGAGCCAACAGGCTTTCTGCTGCCTGCTAGTCCATGTTTCCATGTTTCCATGTAATAGAAGGATTGGATTCCTTCCAGCAAATACCCTCCCACACTATATATCCTTAGAACATTCCATAAACCCTTCCTGTCAATCCTATCATATGCCTTCTCTTGGTCCATGAAAGCAGCAAACAGCTTCTTATCCTTCTCTTGGTATTTTTAACTGACATTTACAACACAAACATTTGGTCTACACAACCCCTCCCTTTCCTAAGCCCCTTGGTCATCACCTACACTTTTCTCAGTTATTTTCTTCAGCCTCTCATTAAAAATCCTTCCATGCACTGAGTAGACTTATTACCCTGTAACTATATTACAATCATCATGTTCATTAGACTTTTCTTTAGATTGAAATACAGTGGTGGGCACGGTTCCGCTAATCCGCCAACCGCTAATTAATGAAGCTAACTTTTTTGTTAACTGTTCAGTGTTTTTGCTAACTTTGGAAACAGTTAGTGGACCAAATAGCTTCTGCTAAATGTAGTTTCTCCTCCACTAACTTTAAGTTCACTAAAGAATTCATAAAGGTTTGTTCTTGTCCGTTGTGGGCAGACACAGAACCAGTTGAGCAACATGGCGCAATAATTCCACGGCTTCCATTTTTCGGAAAATTACGCCTTAAAGTAGGGTGATTGAACAATTATTAAGGAAACTTATTGTCTAAGCTACAATATATTTAAGTTTTCGGTGGGTGTACTTCTGGACTAATATCAAGCAGTAATGGTCAGGTGTCTTGATCAGAATTTAGTCCCTATGGTTGTCCCAGTCATTAGGTACGCAAGCCCTGGGTTGTTCCCGTGGGTGCATCACTTGACCTTTCTCGGCCTTTAATCATCGCCGTAAGAACTTGGTGACGCCAGGAGGAGCCTACCGATGTGGTGCAAGACTGAAGCCTCTTTAGAATAGGAAAATAAGGACGTCAATGCTACTCCTACTCAACCTGCACTCACCGCCCCGGCGGCCCTGGCACAGCGCCGTGGGGCCGCCCCTGGGCACACCTGGCGTGCCGTGCCCCGGGTGCAGGGAACACAGGGTGTCGGGAGGGCGGCCCAGCACCCAGCCCGGGTGTCCGCGGCCGACATTTGAATTATCTAGCGGCAGGCGCCGCGCTGCCTCGCCCCCCGGGCTGCAGGGGTGCCGGCGTGGCGGCGGGCGTGTGTGGCTCACCTGCGGCACTCATGGCTGGGCGGCAAGACACGAGGAGCTGCTGCAGGAGGAGAGTGAGTGACGGGCCGCCTCTTCCCGGGCCCGGCGTGGCGCGCGTAAACAAACAGCCGAGCCGCGCCGCGCGTGGGGCGGGGCGGCGCAACGGGCCGCTGCCCAGCCCAGGACACACCTACTCTGGCCAGTTTTGGTGCCCACACCACAGAATGGACACCAACTTGCTAGAATCAGTTCAGAGGAGGATGACCAAGATGATTCAGGTGTAACGGTCCGAATGTGAGTGAACGAGAATGTGAGTAAGTCAGTGAGTAACAGACCGAGTAAGTGTAAGCGAGTGCATGAATGAATGAGATAATGTGAGTAAGTCGGTGAAAGAGTGAGTAAGTGTGAATGAGTGAATGAGTGAAAGAGTGAATGGGTAGTTGAGGAATGTAAGTGCGTAAAAGGTTATGAGAAGATAACACTGCGAGCGAATGAGCGAATATATGAACGAGTTACTGAAATCCCTCATCTCAAAGCCTCGAACCCCTCCAAGAAACCAATAACTAGTTAGTTAGATAGGTAGGGGTTTGATTGTAAAAGAATGTTCCGGAAGGGAGAGAGTCAGTAATGCGGGGTTAAAAGATCACGTGATGGAGGAGAGAAGCTGATGAGTAAGCGAGGAGGAGGAGGAAGAGGACCAGAAGCGGGGTAGACTTGAGGCGAGCACCACGGCAGCAAGGCAGAAGCTTGGAGAACGTATACACCACCCACGGCCTACTGTGTGAGGCGGGCTAGCAGGAGGCGAGCAGCAGCCCTAGCAAGGAACGGCAGCGAGTTGGAGTTGAGAGCGGTGTCCACCTCTCCACTCAGCCCCCCCCCGAAAAACCACCCACGGCCTGCGGGGTGAGACGGACTACAGGATGGGAACTTGTATGGCGGGGTAACCTGCCCCTCGACTGTCCTGGGGGCTCCAATACCACTGCCCCAAGCTGCTCCCTACATCAAAGGGCGCCCGCCTCTCCACACAGGGACTGAGGAGCCTCTCATATCAAGATAGGCTGAAACATCTCAACTTACATTCACTAGACTTAGAGAGACGAAGAGTGCGGGGAGATCTGATAGAAGTATTCAAATGGGTCAAGGGTTACAGCAAAAGCGATTAAGTAAAGTACCGAGAATTAGCCAGCAGGATAGAACACGCAGTAATGGATTTAAATTAGAAAATTAAAAATTTAGGAGGGAAATAGGCCGGCATTGGTTTAATTAGTAATAGGGTGGTGGGCTAATGGAATAGACTCCGCAATCACATAGTTAGTACAGGGACGATAGCTTGTTTTAAGAGTAGACTTGATAGCTACATGGATAAAGATGACAGGTGGTAGTGGGGGGGAATCTGGAGCTGCCCTGTGAAGCTAGGCCATTCGGCCTCTTGCAGTCTCCCTGTGTTCTTATGTTCTTATGTTAACATTCCTGCAGGGGGCATCAGAAAAGACCTCAATGCCGCACCCTGTGCGTGCTCCCCCCCCCCCCCCCCCGGCTCTGGCAGCGCCAGGAGGGGCCGTGGGGGGCTTCCAGGAGCAGCTGCGGTGTTGCTAGTCAGTGTATATCTTCACGAATACCATCGAGAATAGAAAGCACATTAGGGGCGCCAGACACCACATCCTAGCGTGACACGAGGCCGAGAAGGCGCTGCTGGCGGAGTGGCAGGCGCAGGACCCCGCTGAAGAGTGAGGTGGTCAGGCGTGCCACCGCGCGGGACACGGCCGGTGCAAGGCCGTGTGCGAATATTGGGAGCTCTTGTGCGTTATTGCAACAGGCGTGCGAAGAGTGACTGCGGTATTTTCATCACCAGAAGAATCAACCTTTTGGAAACAAAGAAGGAATAATAAGTTTTTGCGATGGCTTATCTTCTAAGACAAAGGAATCGATTTTTTTTAAACGAAAAAAGGATATTACGACTCTATGCTTCATGTTACTTTTTTGTTAAATTACCTTTATTGACGGAGGAATCGACGTTTTGGAAACAACGGAAGGGCTTTGGAGTTTCTGCACCTCATCTCAACACGCGTAGGAGTGACGGTGTTAATTTTTATCGCCAGAGGAAGCGAATAGTATTTTTTCATCGTTCTCCCCCATGTTTGTCTGTTAACAAAATATCTCATAAATGCTTTTCACGCAGAATTACTAGTCTGTCCAAACGAAGGGTTCCTACGGCACCAAGGCGGCGTTTGTCAGGCCGCTCCTGACCAGAGTTACTCTCTGGCTCTCGTGGAGGTTGTCTGTCAGCCACACATGCTCTCGTGCTGTGTGTTACTATAATATTTGCCTTAGCCTTCCTCTTAAACAAGACAGACTGTTTGAATTGACACTGTGCTATAAGCAGAATGCATTGCCCTACCAGCCTTTTGCACTTTTCTCATGCGAGTTCAAAAAAGTCTCGGTAAATCTGCCGCCACATTTAGCACCAACAGGCTATCAGAAGCTTTTTCAGTGAGATTTCCAGATTGCCGCTAACTCCAATGCCTACAAGACAACTACCGTGTTATGGGAGGAGCGTTACCGCGGCAGTGACGCGGTAAACTCTGCGGTCACGGTCAGCCACGTTTACATTACTACGCGGCTCCCGTGATGGGCAAAGCGAACACCGCGGGGGGTCAGCAAATAGTAGACCACGTCCATAAATATGTAGCACGAGACATGAGAAATTAGTGAAAAACATTCATGAGAGTGAGAGAGGAATCCAGCCAACCAGGAGAGGCCTGACAAGCACTGCCTAGGTACCAGAGAAGAGTTTGAACAGACTTTAGTTGTGAAGTAGCAGTGATAATGGAAGTAGTGATAGCAGTAGTCGTAGTAGTAGTAGTAGTAGTAGTAGTAGTAGTAGTAGTAGTGATAGCAGTAGTAATAGTAGTAGTAGTAGTAGTAATAGTAGTAGTAGTAGCAGTAGTAGTAGTAGTGATAGCAGTAGTAATAGTAGTAGTAGTAGTAGTAGTAGTAATAGTGGAAGTAGCACAGAGTTATATACTTAAAGTGCGCGACGATGAACTGCAGGTGTCGCCGGTGGAACTGGGTTGGCGGCCATGTTACTGTGCCTAGTTCGTCCCAAACTGACGACTTCACATCCCTCACTCCAACCCAATTTCCTGACACCACCATATGATATTAAGAAAAAACTGAGGTCATCATCGTCTTCCAAAGAAAATTTTGCACCACATTAGCATAAATTTGCAACAATAATGCGAAAAGTTATGCGAAAATGAGAGCTAAATTAAGAACAATCAATATATTGTCAGTCCTAACATACGATCTAGAAACCAGGCGCCTCACAAAGCATTTAAAGAGAAAGCTGAGACGCACACAATGAGAAATGGCGAGTACACTGTTGGGTATAACAAGGAGAGACTGAAAAAGCGAGCACCATGAATTGCAGAACAGACAAGGATTGAAGATATTTTAATGAGGATTTAGACTGGGAGGTGGACTTGGGCAGGTCATATCATGCATACAGCTGATAACAGACGAACGACCGGAGTAACAGAGTGGCAACCCGGAAATTGTAGAAGTCATTTGCCGGAGCAGGATGGAGTACACTAACATCAGACAGAGATGGAGGACGTTGGGAAAGGTAAGCAAATAACTAAACAATAATAATGTCAATAGAAAACAAGTTCTACGCACACACTTTGACACTGACGTTGTGTAATCAGAGCCTTGCAATATTTATTCAAGTATTTTCTTAATTGATACACCTGGATCTTTATTAATGACCTTAATCACATAATGAGGCATTCGTTTTCACAATCAACATACATATTGTCTGAACGAAGATAATCATACAGCAGTAATGGGAGAATGGATCGGATGAATATACTTGATAACCAGAGAGTAAAGCAGAAGAAAAAGGGTAAATTCTATAAAGGAAAACAAACTGTGAAGGCCTGTCCTCCATGACTGTGAAGCTGACGTCCGGCCATAAATACCGAACAAATGATGCTGACGATAATTGTCGAGTCTAATCGCAGCTTTCGGTCAATTAGTTACGGCGGCCAACACTTGTATGTAATGACCGGCTCCATCAGCGGCGTGGACCAAGTCGGCACACTCCCTCTATCCGTGTCCTGTACTGCCGCGGCGCCCTCCACTGTACCACATCACCTCCTCTTCGTCACCCTCAAGGACGTCATAGCAGTATAATAAAAAAGAAAGGTTTGTGCAATGGGCCAGTTCTACAGACTCGAAAACCAATAGGAACTTCTAAATTGTTTTTCGTCTATGTTGAATTCCACATACTACTTGACTTCCAATTACCTGATTTCTTGGACTATTTGCGCCATACTATTGCTGGCAGAAAAAAAATATATGGGTGTAATCATTAACCGTAAAGGTGTTTCCAAGAGAGCTTATTGGTTACTGGATCTGGCAGACTCACATTACTAGAACTTACATCAACTGAGTGGCCTGTATAGAGAGGTGAAGTTTGTAGAGTTTGTTTGTAGAGCTTACGAGTGGGTTTGTTGCTGCAATATTTAAAAAAGGAGGAAGGGAAAGTTAACCCCTTGGATGCGGATTTCCTGCAAGAAGACATCACCAAAGCTACAGGAGTGGAACAAAAAGTGGCTGCTCCAATTTAGTGAAGAAAAATGTGAAGTCATGCATCTTGGGAGGGGAAATCCAGCATATCAATACCACGTGGGAATCACTCCACTACCCACCACAGAGGGACAGAAAGACCTGGGAGCATACGTTACCAGGCTACCAGTGATGGCGAAATCCGTACCAATCGCAGCGGACGGGTTAAATCTTCATCATTCCAGGACGATGCCGCAGTACAGGCTCATCCACCTCAACGGCCCGGGCCCCGCCGACCTGACCCGCTGGATCTTCGCTTACGCCGGGATACCCTACGAGGACGAGCCGATCGACAAGGAGGACTGGCCCGTCAAGAAGAAGAGTAGGTGATGTCAGCGGCTCTTGTATCGTGGTTGGTCTCGTTTTGTGGTGAAAGTTGATTTATATTAACACACGGTAGCGATAACACTTTCCTTCTCTCCTCTTTATATTCTTTCCTTTCTTCTTCCTGTCTTTCTTATGTCCTCCTTTCGTCTCTTTTTATTCTTTTCTTCCTGGCATCCATCATTCCTTCCCTCCTTTTTGCCCTTCCTATCTTCCCGTTTTCATTATTTTAATTCTTTATTTCTTCAATTCTTCCTTCATGTCTTCCTTCCTTCCTTAATTTCTTCCCTCAATCCTCATACTATTTTTTTTCTTTCAATCCTTTCTTCCTTTGTCTTGATTTCTCTATTTTTGTCTTCCCTCTTTCATTTCTATCTTTTCTTCCTTCCTGTCTTCATTCCTCCATTTCTGTTTTTCTCCCTTCTTGTCTTCATTCCTCCCATGTCTTTTCTTCCTTCCCATTTTCTTCATTTCAATCCTCTTTCAGCTGTTTTCACCGGCAAAGTTCCTGTACTTATGGTGGACGACGAGCCTTTGTTCAACAGCGTCGCCATCGCCAGCTACGCCGCCAAGGTAGCTGGTCTCGTGCCGGAAGACAGCTTCGACGCCACCCTCTGCCTCGCCGTTGTGGGCACGATGCAAGAGATAAACTTCAATAGCTGGAAAATCTGGTGCGTGGATGAGGCGAGGAGAACGGAGATTGTGAAGCGGTGCATGTGGTTTTGTTCTCTTTTGCTGTAGGTCTGTTTATCAATATACCCCAGACTGCTATGTTGCTAGTTGGATTAAGTTAGCCAGCGTGTTAGTACGGTTTAGTTAGTTGGTTATAAGGTAAGTTTATGTGTTAGCTAATTAGTTAGGCACCTAATTAGTAAGTCAGGTTGAGAGAAAGAGTTGTAATTTTGTAGTGAACACAGGGCAAATAAGTCTGACAATCTACTTCAAGCTATTTCCCATCACCAGAACACACGAACACACACACGCACACACACAAAAAGCCACCCACTCACATCCCCACCCACAATGCCCACACCTAAATGCTTTTCCTCATGTCCCTTCTCTTGTATACATCCAGGCGTTCAAATAAGAGCGTGGAGGAGAAGAAGGAGGAGTACACCTCGAAGTTCTTCCCCAACGCCGTAAAGCCTTTCCTAGAGCGGCTCGAGGAGAGGCTCAGCGGCATGGAGTGGACTGTGTCGGATAAGGTGAGTGGAGTGTGTTGTATAAGGTGATTGGAGTGGACTGTGTCGGATAAGGTGAGTGGAGTGTGTTGTATAAGGTGATTGGAGTGGACTGTGTTGGATAAGGTGAGTGGAGTGTGTTGTATAAGGTGATTGGAGTGGACTGTGTTGGATAAGGTGAGTGGAGTGTGTTGTATACGGTGATTGGAGTGGACTGTGTTGGATAAGGTGAGTGGAGTGTGTTGTATAAGGTGAGTGGAGTGTGTTGTATAAGGTGATTGGAGTGGACTGTGTCGGATAAGGTGAGTGGAGTGTGTTGGATAAGGTGAGTGGAGTGGACTGTGTTGGATAAGGTGAGTGGAGTGTGTTATATAAGGAGAGTGGAGTGGAGTGTGTTGGATAAGGTGTCAGGTGGGGTCAATTCCTTCCTTCCTTCCTTTTATCCTTTCTTGCTTGCTTGCTTATTTCCTTCTCTTCCATTCCTCCTTTGATTTATTTCTTCCTTCCTTCCATCTCCTCACTCTTCATCCTTCCTCTCTCTCTTTGTTGCTTGTTTCCTTCCCTTCTATCCATCCTTCCATTCTTTCTTCCCTTCCTTCCTTTCGTCCTTGATTACTCCATTCCTTTCCATCCCTGTCTCCATTTTTACTTCCTTTCCTTTCCATTTATCCTTCCTTCCTTCCACCTATCCTCTCTATCCTCGTGGGTGTGGGAGTGTAGGTCAGGAGGGTGTGGGGAAGAGGTACTGTAAATGTTGGGAGTGGGGAGCTGGGGTGATTGTTAGGGGGAGAAAGGGATGTGCAGTTAGTGTAATGGGGCTTGTACAGACGTGGAGTGTATGGGGGAGATGGGGGCGAGGTGTGTTATGGTATGGGTAAAGATAAAGCGTAATAGAAGTTGAGTTAC